>NC_056747.1:109914380-110051880 GCF_019279795.1 Protopterus annectens
AGAACTGGGATATTTAGAAAAGAAAAAACACCAGAAATGAGCTGCAGGTAACAAAAACTTGCACAAACAATTTATTTTATAAAAGAAAATGCAACAAGACATTTGCAAAGCACAAGGTGTATTAAACAAACCAGGGGCAAGAAATGCATTTATAGTTAAATGAAATGTTCGGAACCATGGTATCTGATGAAAGAATTATCAGGAAAGCTCATAAGGGGTTCAGAATTGCATCGGGTTTAAAATGAGCATATTTAAGGCAAAACAAGTATGTTTAAAGTAAAGTAAATATGTTCAGAGTAAAACGAGCAGAAGAAAGTGTGATTGGCATGAAAAGAGATTAAATGAGCAAAATGAACACGATAAAATGACAAAGTAAGCATAAATCAGCATAGAGAAGCAAGGCAACTGCATGTTTTTGAGTAAAATGACCATATTTTGATCATGAGCTGTTATTTCGCATTAACCAAAGTTATTCAAGACATAACTAGAGTTGTTTGAAGTATCTCAGAGTGTGCAAAGTGTTTGCAGTCTGTGCTTTATCATGGTGTATTTATTTCAGTCTATATGTGTAAAGTGCAACTACTTCGTAAAAGTACAGTCAAAATATAGTCATTTCTAAAAAGTATCTTCTGCTGTGTACGTTTATTCACAGAGTGCCACCATTTCAAAGTATTTCCTACACTATACACAGTTATTGCAAAGTTCAGCCATTTTGAAAAGTTTGCTGTGTGCTGTATATTCAGTTCAGTGGCATGTGCAATCAGTTTGAAGTGTTTCTTGCTCTGAGCTGCTTCTATCGTATACAGTTTATTTGCAAAATATAATTATTTCAGTGTTTCTTAGACTGATAAGGAGTAGTTTCGTAAAGTACATTGATTTCAAGCGTGATCTTGTGTTATGGAGACTTATTTTGCAAAGTACAAGCGTTTCAGAGGCTTATTGTGATGTTGGGCATAGTTACAAGTCTTAGCCTAAATTTCCGATATATATATATATATATATATATATATATATATATATATATATATATACATATGTGTGTGTGTGTGTGTGTATGTGTGTGTGTGTGTGTATATATATATATATATATATATATATATATATATATATATATTTATATATATATATATATATATATATATATATTTATATATAGGGTCTACTTTACTCCCGTGAAAGCTGAATCGGTCAAATACAATTCGCGTGACTCATAACGAGCAAAACGCGAGTACATCGAATGTACTAAACCGCGAAAGTGGAAATATCGAATTCGCATAGTTGGCCCATCTGCGGAATAGCTCCGTAAGGTAAGTGTGCGATAGTTACGGACCTTAGGATTATGGTGCGGGTTAAGGTAGGTGCATAGATAGGTAATGTCAGCCTGGGATGACATGCTCGACAAGCCACGCTGCTTCGCTAGGGACGGCTTGTCCCTGTCACCCCTGGGCTTTCGGATATTGGCAAAGGCTCTTGCCACCCCCATAGTGCCTTTTTTAGGCAAGGCTCAAATGTCAAACCCACCTCCATAGTCAGCACAAGGAACAAGAAACTAAGGGTAATGCTGCTAAATGCCAGAAGTCTTAACCTCAAGATGCATGCACTCGAAGCTCTCCTCAGTATGGAGAACATTGATATCTGTGCAGTGACAGAAACCTGGTTCAAGGCTCCAGAGAGCACCCCAGCACTACCAGGTTATACCACATATCTTGCTTTTCGACCCCAAAACCCGGACCGAACCACAAAAGGAGGGGGAGTTTCCATATTTATCAAGGATATCCACACCTCCAGGTTAGTGGCATTGCATGAAGTATCGGAGACCATCCATGTGCAACTGACAGTGGGCAAGACTGCTTTTCAGTTTATAGCATCCTACAGACCACCCTGTCAAAGTCAGGAATCCCACTCGGCTTTCCTGAAAACATTGGAGAACATGAAGATCTCTCCGAACACCATTATATTGGGCGACTTCAACTACCCAAACATAGACTGGGAGCATTACTCAAGCCCCAGCACCTTAGCCCAAAGGTTCCTGGAATTTATAAACTCAAATGCTATGGAACAACTAGTCACCACTCCCACAAGAGGGGAAAACATACTAGACCTAATAATTACCAACATGGGGACTCTATGCTCCATACCAGAAGTATATCTCTCATTGGTAAGATCAGACCATAAATTAATTTCACTGGATATCCACATCCCGACCCCACCCCCAGCCCAGAAAACCACAGTGAAAAACTTCTCAAAAGCGAACTTCACACTTCTCAAAACTGAAGTGGAATCCTTCAAGGCCCCAGAGACAGTGGAAACTATGGCCCAAACTGCAGAATCCTATATAAACGCATTCTACGGACATCTCCAGGAATGCATGGATCATGCTATCCCAAACAAAATCAAGACCCACTCATCCAAAGGCAAGCGTCCAGTCTGGTGGACCCCAGCCATAAATAAACTGTACAACAGAATGAGGAAGCTACTACATGATAGAGCAAAATCCCTAAAAGGGAAGGCATCTCTGATCAGTACTAGCAAAAAATTACGATCCCTCATAAAATCCTCCAAGGCCAGCTTCGAGAGAAAAATTGCACAGGACACTAAAGACAATCATAAGGCTTTTTTCAGTTATGTTAGGAACCTGGGATGCAACTCCCAGACTTGTTCTGAGTTGATTCTAAACGACAAAAAATACACTGAACCCACAGACATCGCCAACATCCTGGCAGACAGGTTTAGTGCAAACTTCTCCACCCCCCCCCCAAAAGAGCAAGTATCTATCCCAGTTGAGTGCAGCCTCCCAAACATCTCTGATGCTCAGGTGAAGGCTGCCCTCTCCAAAGCAAAAAATACTGCTTCCATGGGACCAGATGGTGTCCCGGGTTGTGTCCTACATGAACTCCAAGAAGAACTAATCCCTCAAGTAAAACTGCTGTACAATCTCAGCCTCACTTGAGGATATGTGCCCAAAGAATGGCGTACAGCAACAGTGGTCCCACTCCACAAAGGTGGCGCCTCTGCGGACCCTGGAAACTATCGCTCCATAAGCCTGACTAGCCTAGTATGCAAGGCTATGGAGAGGATCATCATGGAACTCATAAACAAAGACATTGGGGACCTACAGACACTAGATCCTACCCAATTTGGCTTCGTCAAGGGCAGATCCTGCCTTTTGAACCTGGTCGACTTCTTCGAAACAGTCACCAAGGCCATAGATGAAGGGAAGGTAGTCCACACAGCCTATCTCGACCTTGCAAAGGCATTTGACATAATACCCCACTCAGACATCATAGATAAGCTATCCAGCCTAAATATAAACCCCTATGTCACAAGATGGGTCGCAAACTGGCTCAAAGACAGAACGCACAGAGTCAGAGTTGCTGGGGCCATGTCAGACTCGAAACTGGTCACAAGTGGTGTCCCACAAGGTTCTGTCCTGGGACCTCTCTTGTTCGGTATTTACTTTTCTGAGGTACAGGCCAACGTGGGAGGACTATGGCTCACCAAGTTCGCAGATGACTGCAAACTGGGCGCCATAATTGACTCTCCAGCTGACACAAACATCCTTCAAAAAGGTCTCGTAGAGACGGATAACTGGTGCCAAAGCCATGGTCTAAAGCTAAATGCCAAAAAGTGTATAGTCATACCCTTTGGCAAAAACAGTGTGCCCACAAATTACCACATAGGTGGTAACCCATTAAGTACAGAGAAAGTAATTAGGGATCTGGGGACCCAAGTTGATAGCAATCTCTCCTTTGACAACCACATTGCCAAAGTGGTTAGAAAGACCTTCTACATAGCCCACCTCATCATGAAAGGATTCACATCTAGATCAAGAGAGGTAATTGTGCCCCTTTATTCATCCCTCATCAGGCCCATCATAGAATACAATGCCCCCTTTGGGATGTACCTTACCCGACACCTGCAGCAATTAGAAAGACCCCAAAAGTACCTCACCAGGAGGATCAAGGGACTCAAACAGATGCCATATGCTGCTCAGTTAAAAAAACTCCAGCTCTACACAGTTGCATACCGCCTACTTCGAGGCGATCTATGCCTGACATATAAAGCTATGTCCAATCCAGAATTAATGGACATGCTCCACCTCAGTAAATCTAAATCCCTTAGAGCCACGCGCTCGAGGGACTTGAACCTCAGCACAGAAATAAATAGAACATGCTGGAGGGACAGATTCATAACCCAGAGGCTCCCTTCGCTCTGGAATAGAATTCCAATCCATGTTAGGCAGAGCACCTCACTGACTCTCTTCAAGAAGAATCTTGATGAGTGGATGGGGGATCGTAGGTTTGTCCCGGGGATTACTTCCGTGTCACTGTTAGACAGAGGCACAGTAAACTAAACTTTAAAAAGGGCACAGTATACTCAAATCAAGGGGCGGCAAAAGCAAAACACAATCGGGCTAGGCTTATAAATGCCCCAGGGCAGATAGCCTAGTATGAACGTGTGAACCTATGAACCTATAATGTATGTAAGGTTTAGTGTAGGGTTTTGTTAAGTGTATGTGTGTGGAATATTTAGTTTGTTTGGGTATAGCTCAGTAGGGTAAGTGTGTGGTAGTTACGGACCTTAGGGTTAGGGAGGGTTTAAGGATAGTGCATAGTTAGTTGTGTATGTAGGGTTTACTGTAGGGTTAGAAGTATGGTTTTGGTGCTTTACTTTAGGGTTAGAAGTAGGGTTTTGGTTAGTGTGTGTATGTGTTGTTTTTTACTGTGTTTCGGTAGGTAGTATGTTGCGGGCAGTGGGGTTGGCCAACTATGAGAGATCGAGATTTTGAATTTCGCGGTTTAGTGCATTTGACGTATTCGCGTTTCACTCAATATGTGTCACGCAAATTGTATTCGACCAATTCAGCTTCAGTGGTATGTGTTGATATGGCAGACTCATTTCCCAGACCCAGTCCACTTGTATTTGATTATAATATTGCAGAGAACTGGAGAGTATTTGAGCAAATGTACAACATTTTTATGCAAGCAGTTTTTTAGATAAAGATGCACGTACAAGGGCATTCATTTTGCTTAACATAACATGGTCTGAAGCTATTGAAAGGGAACATTCATTTGTGTATGCACCAACAGTATATACTGGATAGGGGGAACTGCCAAATATTTGTACTGGCTAAATCAAGAGAGGATCCTGAGTGTCTGAAGTATAAATTCAGAAAAATGTGCATCCCCCAGACAAATGTTATATTAGAGAGGCATTTATTTTACACAAGAGACCAAAAGCCAGGGGAGAGTTTTGCAGCTTACATGGCTGACCTGAGGAATTAAGCTAAGATGTGCAGATATGGTGACTTGAATGATAAGTTAATAAAGGGCAGGCTTGTGTGTGGTGTTAACAGTGCTGCAGTGAGAAAGATTTTGCTTTGTGACGGTGATTTATTGTTGACAATGCAATAGATATTTGTCAAATCTATGAGCTCACAGAGAGGCCCACAAATATGCTTGCAAGTGATAAAAGCATGGTTTTACCAAGTCCTAGAGCGAACATAGACAGTATGCAATGTGTGGCTGGCAGAAACAGGCCTAAGCACATGGCAACTCCAGCAGGCCCTTCTAGAGGGTCATGTGATTTTCTAGCAAGCTCCCAGACTAGCTCAGTAAAACGGACATGCTCAGTGCAGTGCAAAGGTGAATCAGCAAAACCCAAGTCAAGCTTTATTGTTAACTGTCGCAATTGTGGTGCCAGTCATGAGTCTAGAAGAGAAAAGTGCTTAGCATTCAGTCAGCGGTGTCACAAGTGTAAAAAATTGAATCATTTTCAAAAGTTGTTCTATCATGGTGTGGATGGGAGGAGAAATGAGGTAGAGGTTATCCTGAAGGAACGGTATGCCAAGAGTGTTTTGGAGGTGAAGAGGGTGTCGGATAGAGTGATATTTATGAAGCTGGAAATTGATGGTGTAATGATGAATGTTGTTAGTGCATATGCTCCACAAGTTGGGTGTGCGATGGATGAGAAAGAAAAATTTTAGAGTGAGTTGGATGAAGTGGTGATGACTGTACCCAAGGGTGAGAGAATGGTGTTCGGAGCAGATTTCAGTGGGCATGTCGGTGAAGGGAACAGAGGGGATGTGGAAGTGATGGGTAGGTATGGTGCTAAGGAAAGGAATGCAGAAGCTCAGATGGTAGTGGATTTTGCAAAAAGGATGGACATGGCTGTGGTGAATACGTATTTTAACAAGAGGGAGAAGCATAGGGTGACATACAAGAGTGGAGGGAGATGCACACAGGTGGATTATATCCTATGCAGGAGGGCCAGTTTGAAGGAGATTAGAGACTGTAAAGTGGTGACGAGGGAAAGTGTAGTTAGGCAGCATAGAATGGTGGTCTGTAGAATGACATTGGTGAAGAGGAGGAGGAGTGTGAGGGCAGCACCAAGGATCAAATGGTGGAAATTGAAAAAGGGTGATTGTGAGGTGGAGTTAAGACAGGCACTGGGTAGCAGTGAAGTGTTACCTAATAGCTGGGTAACTACAGCAGAGCTAGTAAGGGAGACTGCTAGAAAGGTGCTTGGTGTGACATCTGGACAGAGGAAGCAGGACAAGGAGACCTGGTGGTGGAATGAGGAAGTACAGGGGAATATACAGAGAAAGAGGTTGGCGAAGAAGAAGTGAGATTGTCAGAGAGATGAAGAAAGTAGACAGGAGTATAAGGAGATGAGGTGCATGGTAAAGAGAGAGGTGGCAAAGGCTAAGGATAAGGTGTATAAAGAGTTGTATGAAGGTTGTACACTAAGGAGGGAGAAAAGGACCTGTACCAATTGGCTAGACAGAGGGACAGAGATAGGAAAGATGTGCAGTAGGTAAGGGTGATAAAGGATAATGAGGGAAACACACTCACTAGTGAGGATAATGTGTTGAACAGATGGAAAGAGTACTTTGAGGGGCTGATGAATGAAGAGAATTAGAGAGAGAGAAGGCTGGATGATGTGGGGATAGTGAATCAGGAAGTGCTGTGGATTAGCAAGGCGGAAGTAAGGATAGCTATGAAGAGGATGACGAATGGAAAGGCTGTTGGTCCAGATGACATACCTGTGGAAGCTTGGAGGTGTTTAGGAAAAATGGCAGTGGAATTTTTAACCAGATTGTTTAATGAAATCTTGGAAAGTGAGAGGATACCTGAGGAGTGGAGAAAAAGTGTTTTGGTACCATTTTTTAAGAATAAGGGTGATGTGCAGAACTGTAGTAACTACAGAAGGATAAAACTGATCAGTCACAGCATGAAATTATGGGAAAGAGTAGTGGAATCTAGGTTAAGAAGGGAGGTGATGATTAGTGATCAGCAGTATGGTTTCATGTCAGGAAAGAGCACTACAGATGCGATGTTTGCTCTGAGAGTGTTGATGGAGAAGTACAGAGAAGGTCAGAAGGAGTTGCATTGTGTCTTTGTGGACTTAGAGAAAGCATATGACAGGGTACCTAGAGAGGAGTTGTGGTATTGTATGAGGAATTCGGAAGTGGCAGAGAAGTATGTAAGAGTGGTACAGGATATGTACAAGGGTAGTGTGACAGCAGTGAGATCTGCAGTGGGAGTGACAGATGCGTTTCAGGTGGAGGTGGGATTACATCAAGGATCAGCTCTGAGCCCTTTCTTATTTGCAGTGGTGATGGACAGGTTGACAGATGAGATCAGACAGGAGTCCCCGTGGACTATGATGTTTGCAGATGACATTGTGATATGTAGTGAGAGTAGGGAACAGGTTGAGGAGACCCTGGAGAGGTGGAGATATGCTCTAGAGAGGAGAGGAATGAAGGTCAGCCAGACTAAGACAGAATATATGTGTGTGAATGAAAGGGAGGATAGAGGAATGGTGAGGATGCAGGGAGTAGAGTTGGTGAAGGTGGATGAGTTTAAATACTTGGGATCAATAGTTCAGAGTAATAGCAAGTGTGGAAGAGAAGTGAAGAAGAGCGTACAGGCGGGGTGGAGTGGGTGGAGAAGAGTGTTAGGAGTGATTTGTGACAGGCAAGTACCAGTAAGAGTGAAAGGGAAGGTCTACAAAAGGGTAGTGAGACCAGCTATGTTATATGGGTTGGAGACAGTGCCATTGACAAAAAGGCAGGAGTCAGAGCTGGATGTGGCAGCGTTAAAGATGTTAAGATTTGCACTGGGTGTGATGAGGGTAAACAGGATTAGGAATAAGTATATTAGAGGGTCAGCCCATGCTGGACAATTTGGAGACAAAGCCAGAGAGACAAGATTGCATTGATTTGGACGTGCTGAGGAGGGATGCTAGGTATATTGGGAAAAGGATGCTAAGGATGAAGCTGCCAGGTAAGAGGAAAAGAGGAAGGCCAAAGATAAGGTTTATGAATGTGGTTAGAGAGGACATGCAGGTGGTTGGTGTGACAGAGCAAGATGCAGAGGACAGGAAGAAATGGAAATGTGATCCGCTGTGGCGACCCCTACCCGTGAAAAGCCGAAAGAAGAAGATTTTCAAAAGTTTTGCAAATCATGCAACCCTCATTATGTTATAAAGAAAGGTCTCACAAAAAGCAAGTTGATCATATAGAGAGTAGTGACCCTACTTTCTATGTAGATGGTGTTTTAGAGGTTGGTGAAAAGGTTGATGCAGTAGATTTATTGGCAAAAAATGAAGTGTTCTGTACTGTTTTGATTACTGGTAAGCCCACAGACGTCAAAGTAGACACTGGTTCAAAGTGTAATGTATGTTATGTCAGTGGAAACATTTGCTAAGGTGAGAGCTGATGAGCAACTTATTTATTTATTGTCATTTGTCATTTATTGACCAGGAAAGTCCACTGGACCAATGACCCATTTTCAGTGGAGGACTGGGGAGAAAAGCTCCACAAAAGCAATTATATTGAAGTATAACATAGTATATAAAAGTTGAGCAGAAAATTACAGATGTATGGAACTGGTAGATAAAAACAATCATAAAAAAATCATGCAATTCTCATGATCAAACTATAACAGTAGTAACATAGTGATTAACAAAAATTAGTTAACACTAAACAAAACTAAAAATAAAGGGGGAAAAGAAGAGTGTAGGTTCGGGAAATTGGCTTATGGTGGTTTAGTCATGTGATTACAGGAGCATATATGGGTGTTAAGAAACTGGTCTTTGAGAGCTACTTTGAAAGTTCTTACAGAGTCTAGTTGCGTGATTGGTGGTGGAAGAGCATTCCATAATTTGGCTATGGAATGGGAATACAGGCATTGTCCAGCTCTTTTGTTGGGTTGGGTAATAGGAGTTTATTAGACGACCTTAGAGTCCAAGTTTGGGTATGTATTTGTGTTATAGATTGTAGAGAAGGGCAGTAATTTGGGTTGTTATTTATGGGTAATTTTGCTATTTTATAAGAAGATTGTAATTTATTCAAGAGATGTGAGTGTAGGTTGGTGAAAATGGGGCTACCGTAAAGTAGGGAGGGGAGAAGAAGACTGCAAGTTGTAACTTGGTAGACATGTCAGGTAACATTTCTGTCAGTACAGCTTACCAAGTTTAAAATGGGTCTTTTTGATTGTGCTAAGTATGTGGTTTTCGAATGCAAGTGTGTCATCAATTGTAATGCCAAGAAGTGTAGATGTTTTACCAATTTCAATTTCAGTATTATTTTGAGAGAATATTTTAAAGTCTTGAGTTTGGGGTTTGGGTGTGAATTGGACGGCTCACTGGTGCAGTGGTAGCATTGTTGCTTCACAGCAAGAGGTTCTCTGCTTCGATTCTCGGCTGTACCTTCTGTGTGGAGTCTGCATGCCCTCCCTGCATTTGTGTGGGTTTCCTCCCATGTTACAGACATGCATCTGGAGCATTTCTCCCCAGACCTCTACTGAAAATTGGTTTTGTTCCAAGTTGGACTTTCCCGGTTAACAAATGTTAAATAAATAAATAAATAATTTTGACTTTTTGGGATTAAGTGACAATTGGGCTTCAGAAAACCAGGGTTCTATGAATGTAAAAGCTCTTTGTGTTAGTTCTAGGAGATCTGAGAAATTGTTAGAAGAGGTAATAATTGTCAAATTGTCTACCTACTGAATGAGTGTACTTTACTGGGAGGTCTTATGGAGATCATTGATAAATATATTAAAGAGCAAGGGCCCAAGAATAGACCTTTGAGGGACTCCTGTATTGTTGATAAGGTAATCAGATTGTCTATTTTTCCACCTAACTGATTGTTTTCTGTTGTGGAGGTAGTTTTGGAACTAGGTTAAAGTAAGTGAGGAGTAGTATATGGATTTGAGTTGTGATAGCAGTTTTGGGTGTGACACTGTATCGAAAACTTTTGATAGATCTAGTGGTATGACTGAAGTTGGTAGACTGTTGTCAATAGCTTTGTATACAGTGTTGGTAAAGGACAATAAGGTTGTATTAGTGCTGTGAGCCAGCCAAAAACTGTGTTGGGTAGGTGCTAGCAAATTATTGTTAGTCAGATGTTTAAGTAGCTGTGAATGGATGAATTTTTCTTGAATTTTAGATAGAGGTGAAAGTATTGAGATAGGCTGACAGTTGGAGAGGTCATTGGTATTTCCACCTTTGTGTAGAGGGGTAACTATGGAGTTTTTCCAGTGTTGAGGGACATAAGCTTCTGAGATGGAACGATTTATGGGAATACTGACAGGGAATGCTTTGGAATCAGCAGCTATTTTTAGATATTCAGAAAGAAGGCCATCAGCAGAGAGGGAGCATGGCTTTAGTTTGGAGAGTAGTTTGCGTATGAGAGAGGTGGATGGTAAAAGGGTGGATGGGTGGGTTATTGTCATCATTGCAGTTGTCAGAGGTGGGGTTGGAATTTACATGTGGGTCTGTATAAGTATTATTTGTATGACAGTTGGTACATTTACAGGTTTGTTGAGTTAGGGTGTTAAGGTTTTGGATAGTATCGATAAAGTGCTAGTTGAAAGCTTGGGCAATATCTTGGGGGTCTTTGTCAGGAGAGGGAGTAGGGTTTTTATGGGTTCCTGGGTTTAGGCGCGAGGGGACTGATTTCCAGCAAAGTTTTGGGTTGTTTTGTTGGGTAGATAGCTTGGAGGAGAAGTAATGTATTTTGTTATATATATAAAGTTTTTTATGCCATTCCTTTTAGGCTTTGTCCCTGGAAATAAGGAGTTGTTTAGTTTGTTTAGTAAGCCAAGGGGCATGGTTAATTTTAGTTCTTTTAGTGTGAGTGGGGGCAAGAATATTTAGAGTGTCAAGAAAGATTTTATTAAAGTAGTTGACTGTGTCATCTAAGGGGAATATTTTGATTGGTTGTCAGTTGTGGGTTTTTAGGCTATCTAGAACTATCTGTTGGTTGAGGTGAGTGAGAGTTCTAGTTGTTCTTAGAAAGTGTAATTTGCCTGCATGCAGTTGGGATCTATGGCTGTACGCAGGGAGATGATCACTAAAGGTATTGGGAAGGGTTCCAACCCTGGTATATTTGTGAGGATGAGAGGTGAGTATCCAGTCTAAGATTGAAATGGTATGGTTATTTCTGATGTGTGTAGGGTCTGTGATGAGTTGAGTAAACTTATGCAAGTTAATGCTGTAGGAGGGGGTGCTGCAGATGAGGGATTGCCAATTTATATTGGTATCACCCAGAATAATGGTTTCATTACATATGTTTAAGATTGACCTTCTATAGTAGATATATTTTACCCTGGTGGAATGTAGAGCGTGGCAATACATAACTTTTTACTACTATTTAAGTGAAGATTTGCTAGTAGTAGTTCCATGTTTTTGAATTTGGGAATGGGTTTGGTGAAAGGAGTAATAAATAGAAAGTCTTGGAATATTAATGCAATGCATCCACCTTTTTTATATGTTCTGTCATTTCTAAGAATGTTATATCCAGGGGAAGTTATTTCTGTGTCGGATGTGTGCAGTTTTAACCAGGTTTCAGTGCGTGCTACAATATCTGGGGAGTATTGATTTAGCCAGGCATGAAATTCTGTGGTTTTGTTACAGATACTGTGTATGTTGATTGTTATTATGCATAGGTTTTTGATATTAGGGGATGGGTTGTAGGATGAGCAATTTGTGGGACCAGGATTAGGGTGAATATCACCACATTGTTGGGGGGCGAGATAATGATGAGTAAGGAAGAACAGGTGTAGGGGTAAGGAGAATGGTCTAAGGGATCGGTAATTTATTATCTTCAGTTTTATGCTGATTACAGAGCACTTTAACTTTGTTGGGTAATAGGTACTATAGGTGAATAAAAAAGGTGAGATGTTGGAGTAACTGCTAGTGAAAGAAGGTGAAGTTGTGGTGAGTGTGGCAGATATTAATGGTGGGGAGTAGAGCATAAAAGGGAAAGATGTGGTGTATGATAGCAGAAGAAGGCTGGTGGAGAGGGTGATTAGTGTTAAGAAATGTTTTAAGTAAAAGGACACATTAGAAATGAACAGTGAGATTGTAGAGTTGAGGAGGTGTAGATGATGTGAGTGTGGTGAGGGGAGTTGTTAGTTGGGAGGGAAACAATTGGAAGGGGTTGATTGAGGAAGTGATAGGAGAGAGGACAGTGGGAGGGAAGTGGTGACAAGGGGTATTATTGGCTGGTGTGGAGCATATGGGAGGGGCTAGCTAAAAGAATAAATGCAATTAAAGTGGGGGTGGGTGGGAATAAGGGTAGGGTAGTGAAGTGAGCCCAGAGCAGGCTGCGCCCAGTCCAAAGTAATAGTGGAAAAAGTAGCTGAAAGAAAAACAATCTCCAAAACACTTGGTGAAAGGTAAGTGGGAAAAGAAAGAGTACGAGATGGCAGGGGTGATTGCATAGTAGACTAGGGAGAGCTAAACGTTGGTGTATTATATGTTGCCTAGAGAGGGGCGATAGTGACTGTAAGATGGTGAAACTAGGTCTAGGGAGAAAAACAATTCAGAAAAGAAAGAGTGAGGTCTATGGAAGGAGAAAGGAATAGTGTAGGAGAGGGTTATATCAAGATAGCAGCAGTAGTTGTTGAGGAAAGAAGGTGAAGAAGAAAAATAGAAGGAAAAACATGGAAAAAGAATAAGTATATTGCAGTGGGGAGGGGTAGGGAGTATGAACTGTTAAAAATACGATTGCAGGTAACCGCGAGTATCTCTATTTGGGTGTTCCCAATACAAGAATTAATAAATTAGAGTTGGGATTGTTAAGTAACAGTTGTTTCACAGTAGAAACACTGATATGTAGATTACTTTTATGTCAGAATAGGCAGTGCAGTTTGTGATTATAATATTCTCACTGCGTAGAGGAAAACCTGTTCCGCTGAGGCAGGGTAATAGCTTCTGGAAGGGTAGGCATCCACTTAGCATCTAAAGTTAGGGGAACTAGAAAAGAATTTAAGAGATTGATAAATAAAATAAACACCTATCTATGAGATAAAATAAACACCTATCTGTGAGATGGAAAAAAATGATAATAAAGGTAAAGGGTTGAAGAGTTTAGTCTTTTACAGATAAATATCACAATGTGCGCTAAAAGTAAAAAGACATGCTTATACATGTGATGGCTGTAACCAGTGTAATAATACATGAGCATATATTAGTAAATGTGACCAGGAAATGCAGAGCAATAAGCAGAACTCTATTTTATCACAGAAAGGATAAAAACTTTTGAGGTTGGAATGACAGACAGGGCTGTAAATTAAAACAATGAAAAAAAGGCAATGCATAGGCGTGTGACAATACAAATAAAAAGGTATATGTACTGAAGATGTGCTGGAAAGGGAGAATCCTAATTTAATAGGTAATTATTGCATCAGAGGGGTCGGCAAAATGGCCATATGTGGCATTATGTATGCAGGTAGAAACTGGATTGCGGCAATACATACTACAAAGTCTGAAAGCACAAATATGCTAGAAAAATAGGGAAAAGAAAAAAACTACTTGCACTAGAGGTTATTAATTTAACTAGGCTATAAATGACCAAACAAGGGCTGAAGCAGAGGAAAGTACGCTTTCAGTCTAGAATGACAGTGATGCAATGTCCCTGAATCAAACAATTTGCAAATCTCACTACCATGTGAGGGTTAAGTTTAACAAAAAGTAAACAAGCTAGCAAAGGCAATTAATAAATTACTTTTATGTCAGAATAGACCCTGCAGTTTGTGATTACAATATTCCCACTGTGCAGAGGAGAACCCATTCCTTTGAGGCAGGGTAATAGCTTCTGGAGGGGTAGGCTTCCACTTAGCATCTAAAGTTAATCTAATCAGTAGTGCGAAACTTGTTGCTTATCGAGGTGAAGAGATTCAAACCGAAGGTTCAGTAATACTTTCATGCTTTTTGGCTGGGAACAAATACTGCTTGCAATTCTACATAGTTTGAAGACCTGTGGAGTCATTATTAGGTCTTAGAGACAGTTTGGGAATGAAACTGCTTTCTTTTACAAAGGAAGTCCATCATGTAAGCACATGTCCTAGTTCCAATTTCACTGATACCATTTTCTCAGAGTATGCTGATGTTTTTGATAACAAGTTGGGCAAACTTTCAGTTGTGTACCCCATGAAAATAGACCCAGAAGGCAGTCCAGTGGTCAGACCAGCAAGGAAGATTCCAATAGCGATGCAGAATAAAGTCAAGTTCCAACTAGATAAAATGGTGTAGCAAGGTGTGATTTGTCCAGTCACAGAACATCCGTGTGGGTGTCTTCCATGGTAGCTGCTCATAAAAAGAGTTTGGATGAATTCAGAATATACATTGATCTGAGAGACTTGAATAGAGCATTAAATGACCCCATCATCCTATGCATACAGTATTTCTTTTATTTTTATTTATTTTACATTTGTTGACCGGGTTAGTCTGGCTGGGCAGAAGCCCTTTTTCAGCAGTGACCCGGGTAGAAAAGCTCCATTTGAGTACAAATATAGCAGTCTAGTATAAAGATTACACAGCATATTCTAACAAATAGAGTAAGCAATAAAAAAGAAAAAAACTATTTACAGTCTTTACATTACAATCAGATTAAACAGTAGTTTTGAAGCAAGGCTTTACAGAGTATAGCAAAGAAATAAGGTGTGAAGATGAGTGTAGGTAAAATCGAGGGGTTTAAGAATAAGTATAGAAAAGAGGGAGTTTGGAAATAAGAAGCAGAGAGAAGAAGGGCTAGGAGGAGGGGGCTAGATATAGATAGGGATGTTGAATAGGACGGTTAGATTTGAGATGAGGCTGGAGGCTGAGAGTGGAAGACTTGTGGAACTACAGGAGAGTGAGTAAGTAAGAAGGATAAAATTAATATATTTTTATGGTGGCTGAGTACAGTGGCAGTACCAATGATTTTTGAGGTATTCTTTTAATGCTGCTTTGAATAATTTTGGGTTGGTAATGGACCGTACCTCTTGAGGTAGTTTATTCCAGGACATGGATGGGTGATAGCTATACAGTTTACATTCAGTTTTAGTTTTGGGTTTATAGATTTGGAGTAAGTTTTGGTTAGAGCTTCTAAGTTGTCTGAAGGGAGAGTAATAAGAAATAAGTGTTGCAAAAGTTGGACAATATGAAGGCAAGTAAAGGACAGAGTGAATACTGGAGAGTTGAGAGAGCAAAAGATGGTGAGGTAGTTCTAACCAGTTCATTAGTTTTAGTGAGATGCAGTGATAGGATTTATAGTTTTGATGTGCTGCAAATCGAGCTATTTTATTGTAGGTGGTTTCAAGCTTGGTGAGAAGGGTAGAGTCAAGATTAGTAAGGATCTGGGAGCCATACATAAGACTTGGTAGGAGGTATGATTGGGAGAGTGTAATCCTGGAGTCAGAGGAAAGGAATTTTTTTAGATCTGTAGAGTAGTCCGACTTTTTGATGGGTATTTTTGATACAGTTATTGATATGTATGTCAAACTTCAATTGGTCATCTATGGTGATTCCTAAGTGTTTGGTGCTGGGTTCTACTTGTATGGGGGTGTTGTTAAGAGATAGAATGGAGAAAGTAGATTTGATATAGGACAGATTTTTAGGGAAGAGCAGTAGCAGTTTTGTTTTTTTTTTTTGATTGAGTATGAGTTGATTGTCAGTTAGCCAAGATTCTGTTGAGTTAAAGATGGTTTGGGTGGCAGAATGGAGTTTAGAGAGGGAGCTGGCTATAGTAGTAATGGTCGAGTCAGCGTATTGAACTAGAGAAGTCAGGGGGGGAGGAAGAGCAGAGATTGTTAGTGAAAATATTAAAGAGTAAAGGCCCTAAAATAGAGCCTTGAGGAACACCCATTCTGACTGGTAGAGGTGGTGAGAGTGCGGACTGCCATTTTACAGATTGAGTTCGATTGGAGAGGTAGCTAGAGAACCATGAAACAGTTTCAGGGGAGAAGTTTAGTTCTTGTAATTTGTTTAAAAGGAGAGGATAAGAGACAGTATCAAATGCCTTGGACATATCCAGAAATAGGCATGAAACTAGCTTGTGATCATCTCTGGCAAGAGAGACTGTGTGGAGCAAGGATAGGATTGCTGTGGTAGTGCTATGTCTAGGTTTGAAGCTATGTTGAGTCGGAGTTAGAAGGTTATGTTTGGTAAGATATTGCATGACCTGTTTGTGAACACACTTTTCAAGGACTTTGGAAAGAGGGGACAGGATAGCAATAGGACGGAAGTTTGAGATATCAGAGGAGTTGCCGCCTTTGTGTATTGGAAGGGTATGAAACTGCTTCCATATGGCTGGGACTTCTAAAAGAGGTCACTGCCCTGATATCAAATGCCACTGTTTTTTTTTGTGTTTTGGATGTAAAGAGTTCATTTTGGCAAGTGATGCTTGATCGCAAATCTTCACTACTGATGGGTCTGTATTAGAACATTGAATATTTAACAGTTCGAATCACTAAAGGTCGACCTTTAGTGATCAAACTGTTAAAACATTCAATGTTTAGAAGAAAAAAAAAAAAACTAAATGGTGTAGGCAGGGGGGCAAGCCCACCTGCACCCCCCACATCCCCCGTATTTAAATATACCAACTCCGAGACCACACTACATTGAAGTAAATGAAAATCTCCCCTTAAGAGATTTCCGTTTACTTGTTCGATGTTCTGCAGTTTCGCTATTCTCGTGTCGACAATGTCAGATTCGACATTGTCGGCTTTTGAGAATGGAATATAGATCCACTACTGACTCCATTCAGTACCCCATTTGGCAGATACAGATTTCTTAGGATGCATTTTGGTACAAATTCTGCAAGTGAAGTCTTTCAGCATGCAATGGAGCTAATTTTTTAAGGTTATCCCTGTGCCATAATTGTTGATCTATTGGTCGGAGGCAATGGTGAAGCAGAGCATGACCAAAACCTCAGAAACCTTCTGGACAGAGCACGTGAAGTGAACCTAAAGCTTAATCCTCTGAAGTGCACATTCAGACTTCCAGAAGTTACATATGTTCATTTATTTACCAATACTGGCTTATGACCTGATCCCCTCCAAACAAGCAGCAATTCTAGAGATACAGGGTCCAGATAATGTCCAAGCTCTACAGCATTTTCTTGGTACATTTAACTACTTGAGCAAGTTTACTCCTGATTTTAGTGAGATTTCAGCACCTTTAAGAGAGCTGACATGCAAAAATGTTGCCTGGTCATGGTTGGAACAGCACAAGAGAGCATTTGACAACCTTAAGTAGAGAAGTTTTAGTCCACCTACATAGCGATACTATACGCCAATAAATCAGTTATTCTTTCTTGTGATGCTTCAGAGTTTGGTTTAGGTGCAGTTATTCTCCAAGAAGGCAGACCTGTTGCCTATGCGTCTTGAACTCTTACCCAAAGTAAAATGTAGTATGCTCATATTGAGAAGGAACTTTTGGCAATTGTCTTTGCATGTTCTAAGTTCCATGATTATATTTATGGTCGAGCTATCCAGATTGAAACAGACCATCAGCCTCTAATTACTATTCTAAAGAAACCTATGCATACAGCTCCAGCTAGTCTGCAAAGAATGCTGCTCAAATTACAAAAGTACATCTTCAAAATGGTCTACATTAAAGGCAAACTTCTTTATCTGGCTGTTAACCTTGTTCATATCACCCAGAAATACTAGGGAACAGCATGATGCAGAGAGTTATGACTTTGATGTCATGGAGGTGCATCATTTTTCTTCTACAATATTAAATGAGCTGAGAGATCATACAAAGACTGATCCAGTTTTGCAAAAGCTCAACTACTTCATTAATGTTGGATGGCTGTCAAAGCAATCTTGTATAGTGCCTGAAATACAACCTTACTTTCCTTACCGAGATGAGGTATTGATGGAAGAGGGTATCATTTTCAAATGTTCTTAAATAGTTGTTCCTACTTCCTCATAACATGAGTATATCCAGATTCTACATTGTAGCCACCCAGGTTCCAATTCTACTAAAAGAAAGGCGAGAGGTCTTGTATTTTGGCCTTCTCTATCAAAAGACATTGATAAAGTGCTTTCCTCTTGCTTGGTGTGTAATAGAACCAAACCACATTTACAAAGAAAGTCACTTCATCTAACCAAATTCCTGAAAATCCACAGTCAAATGGTCTAGCTGGACGTGCAGTACAGAGTGCAAAGCAATTACTTGAGAGGTCAAATTGTGACAATACCAAAATCTTTTTGAACTTACTCAATCTCAGAAACATACCTCATGGCAGCCTACTGGGCTCACCTGCTCAGACACTTTATTTATTTATTTTATTTATTTTACATTTGTTGACCGGGCTAGTCTAGCTGGATACATGTCCTTTTTCAGTAGAGGCCTGGGGAGAAAAGCTCCAACATAATGAGAGGACAACAGTACATTTACATACAGAGAAAATAGTATTAACATAAGTATAAAAGAAGACAGCAGTCGATACATGAAACTAAATTAACATTCATATGAGAAGGAGATTAGTTTACAACATGGTTGCGTAGAGAAGCCTAGAGGTTGAAGATTATGGTCTCCAAGAAGGTGAAGAGACTAGGGTGGTAGTTGCTTTGTCGGGTTTAGCCTGGTTTGGGACAAGGACATAACCAGTGGGATTTTAGGAATTCTTTGAGAGTATTTTTGAATTGATTAAGCGAGGTTATAAGTCTTAGGTTGTTTGGAAGGGAATTCCAGGGTTTCCCTATGGAGTTGGCATAGAGAGCAACTCCGCCCGAGTTCTTGGATTTAATGGTTTGTATTTGAACACTATTTGCTGATCGAAGGCAGTTTAGGTTAGAGTAGGGGGTTAGTATTTTGCTCCGAGAAGGGGTTCTATCAGGTTGGTTAATTATTTTGAATGCTTCAGTAAGTTGGGTGAATTTGAGAAGGTTGGGCAGTTCCAACCAGCCAAGTTTCTTTAGGTTAAGGCAGTGGTGAGTACGGTAAGGTGTACCTGTTATAAATCTGACTATGTGATTGTAGGCAACGGAGAGCATGTTAAGATGTTAAGTTGTCTATCTCGCCTTCATTCTTGCTGGATGGGTTCGGAGCCGACCTCGGCTCCGACTCGGCCACTCTAAAAGCTCGAGAGTTGGTTCCACCGGCTCGAGGCTCCCCTTATATCCCACAATGCTAGGCGAGAGTTACCTCAGATCTCGTTTGCCGCTACAGCTTCGAGGTTGGTTTTCTACCGGTTCTTGGTAAGTGACTTTTTCTTGTGTAATTTAGTCTATCAAAACCCCTTTAATTTTAATATTTTTACTTATTTCCCTTAGTTTAGAGAAATTTTTATCCCCTTCTAAAAAATTCCCGTTTTTTTCCCTCAAGAACTTTAGGTTCTTCCCTTGGGCCTACAGGCCTTTTCTCTTCCCTAGTGGAGTGTGTGTGTATTATTTTAAAATCCTAGTTAGTGGTTTTTATTATAATTTAACTTGACAGGGTGTAATTAGTGTGTTTGTGTGTGTGTTTGTTTACACCTGTTTAAAAATGTCTAAAGAAGCAAAGGTCTCCGGATTCAAGAAGTGTGATGCGTGCTGTCAGAAAATGTCTCTGACAGACGCTCACACTTCTTGTGTCTACTGTCTGGGGCCTTTGCACCTGCAGGACTCCTGTGCTGTGTGCCATGGCTTCAGCCCCAGGGTCCTGCAGGAAAGAAAAAATAAATTGATTTTAAGAGGCTTACTCAAGCCAGAGGATTCCCTATCTGTTTCAACAGGGAAGCCCTCTAAGGCATCTAGGTCTTCGGCTCCGACAACTGAGCCGAGACCTAAGGTTTCTCAACCTCTGCCTTCATCGGCTCCGGCTGGAGCCGATAAGTCTCAGTCCACAGTTTCTGTGGCTCCTCGGCTCGGCCGGAGCAGGTAGTAGAGTTCCGTGTCGGCTCCGACCAGACCTTCGGAGCCGACAACTAGGAAGAGGTCCAGGTCACCATCTCTTGGCTCCGTTCATTCGGCTCCAGGATCTCCCCTGCTGTCTGAACGGAGCCAAAGATCTCACTCCTCTAGGTCATCGAGGCTGTCGGATCATGACCTTCAGAGGGTAGTGAGTCGACTTCTTAAGTCCGAGGCACTGGCCCAGATGCTTCAGAGCCCGACTCATCAGTCGATGCCTGCTCCCGTCCATCAACATATGCCTCCTTCGACTCTCTTGACGTCGGAGCCGGGTCGCTCGGAACCGAGACTGTGATAGTGTCGGAGCCGATACAATTGTCTTCGGCTCCGTCCGGCTCCGTTTCTTCCTTGGAAGAATCTCGGCGCCGGACTTCCCTCGTCGGCTCCGAGGGGTGAGTGGCATCGGACCCTTGTCCGACCCCTCTCCTCTCGGTGCTTGGCGCTGGTGAGTTCGGCTCCGACATCGGCCTCGAGCCATCACTGTCGGTGCCGAGGGGTTCTTAGCTTCTCGGAGCGGGGACCTCTGGCTCTGCCTGACAGGGGTGCATTCGAGGTCATGCGGAGTGTGTTAGAGCCTGGCTCTACTCCACAGTCGGCTCCGTCCGCCCCTCCCTCACGGTGCCTCAGGTTAAGTCGACTCACTCCCTCATCCCGGACCGCAGAGAGCCAGCTCCTCAGGAACCCCTGTGGGATTTCATCCTCTTCCGAGGCCTCTCCTGATTTGGCAGAAGAGCCCCTCGGAAGAGGAAGTGTAAGAGGAAACACATTGACTCACCTGAGTCCATCACGTCAGACACAGATTTGGATGATTCTGAGGGTTCCCCGTTCCCCTTCTGAAGATGTCTCATTTGCAGACATTCTGGAGATCCTGAAACAGAGGGAAATTGGCCAGCCCTCAACCCTTCGGAGGATGAATCTGTGTATCTTGAGGCGTTTGGCTCTCGTCCTTCCACCTCCTGGGTGTCCCCCTTGACCCCCTCATGCAGGTGGTTGCTAAGAAGGCATGGACGGCTCCTGATTCAGTGGACCCCACTCCCAGGAGACCCTCCAAGTTCATAACAGCACCAGCAGACAAACAGTTCTTAACAAAAGGAGTTTCTGTGGATGCTATGGTGGTAGCTGCTGCCACTAAGAAGGAGCTAGCTGATCCTTCAGTACCTGTCCATCCACCTAACAAGGAATCTAGGTCCATGGACAGGTACGGAAGCGGATGTTCTCGTCAGCGACATTTACCATGCGTTCGCTGAACTACCTGTGCCATTTTACTCGTCTTCAAAGGGACTTGATCAAAGAAGCGAGTGAAATGTTAAAGGACCCTACAGCTGCGGGTTTCCAAGATAAGATGAACACGCAGCTGGCTACCCTTAACTCCATAACCAACTCCTCCATGCCTTCTTTCTTACGCTGCTGATGGAGCGAGCAGAGCCGCAGGGACAGGTGTGGCCTTACGTAGGCATGCCTGGATGCGGCTATGCAATTTGCGGACCTTCAAGACATCTTTCACTAACTCCTCGTTCGATGGATCATCCCTCTTTGGTCCTCAAGTGAAAGAAACCTTGACTAGGTGCGAAACTGATGGCAAGACCCTTTCTGCCATCGGAGTCCGTTTTTCTACTCCTTCTAGGCCTTACCCCAAAGGCCAGAAAGGTGGAAAGATGTGGTTCCGTAAACAATCTCAAGGGACTTCGCCTGACGACAGAGTCATTTCCCGCCAGAGGCAGAGGCGGGAATAACAATGGTAGACGCCGCCCTAGGGGCAGGGGGGGTCCGCAGAACCAGGGCAATCGGGAAGCCTTCCCTGACAAGCCCTTTCAGCATCCCTGAGGTGTTGCCCGACTGCCCATCTTCGGAGGCAGTCGGGGGAAGATTGTCACTGTACCCAGAAGCCTGGCTATCCCTGACTCAAGACAAATGGGTACAGTCCATCATTTCGAAGGCTATTCTATCCCCTTTCTTCGCATTCCAAATCAGTCAAAAAAATCCCTTCCAGATGTTCCACCCGCTCAAAGGGATCTAGCGGTTTTGGAGATTTCAAAACTGCTTGCAAAAGAGCAATTCAGCCAGTTCCAGCAGACCAGCAAGGATCCGAATCTACTCAAGGTTCTTTTTAGTTCCAAAGAAAACAGGGGCTGGAGACCAATTTTGGATCTCAGTGTCTTGAACAGATCAGTCAAGAAAACAAGATTTCGGATGGTCACGCTGCAATCCATCCTTCCTCTTTTGGGCAAAGGAAACTGGATGTGCTCTATAGACCTTCGGGATGCGTACTATCACATAAAAATGAACAGACGCTCCAGAAGATTCCTCCGCTTCAGGCTGGGAACCAGTCATTTTCAGTTCAGGGCCCTGCCCTTTGGTCTCACCACTGCCCCCGGTGTTTACCAAATGCATGGCAGTGGTAGCTTCTCACCTGAGACGACAAGGATTCCAGGTGTTTCCATATTTGGACGACTGGCTCCTCACAGCTCCCACCAAGCATCTCCTTCTGATGGCCAGAGATTACACTTTTCGCATTTGTCAAAAGCTGGGTATTTCAATAAATTGCGAAAAGTCTGTTTTGTCGCCTTGTCGTACTATTACCTACATAGGCGCAAATCTAGAAACAGTAAACATGTCTGCAAGACTAACACATCAGAGAATAACAGACATTCACAAACTGGTATCACTCCTTTTCAACAACAACAGAATCAAAGCCAGGTTAGTTCTGAAAGTGTTGGGAATTATGGCAGCGGCCATACCTCTGCTTCCATTAGCCAGATTCCACATGCGGATCCTTCAATGGATGCTCTTTACTCAATGGTCATACCAGCAACTTCCAATGTCTCACACCATTATGATCACGCAAGCGTGCAAAAATCATCTCATGTGGTGGATGTCTTCCCCTCAGCTCTTGTTGGGAAGACCCTTTGTTCCACCTCCTCCGGTTGCTACTCTGACAACGGATGCCTCCCTGATCGGGTGGGGGCATTATCAGGGCAGGACGGTCCAGGGCACATGGCAACCAAACGAATGCCACTTGCACATAAATGTTCTGGAGATGAGAGCAGTGCTTTTAGCGTTGCAAGCCCTTCAAGACTCTCTTCCCTTGGGAACGATTGCAATCCAAACAGACAATATGTCTGTAGTGTGGTACATCAACAAACAAGGCGGAACCAGGTCATACCCCTGTGTCGAGAAGCACTCAGACTGTGGCAATGGGCGATTTCTTCTCAGCGGTTTCTGATAGCAACGCACAGTCCCGGAAAGTCCAATCAAATTGCGGACAAGTTGAGCAGAGCCATACTCATGCCTCACGAGTGGTCTCTGAAAGACTCTGTAGTGAGAGAAATTTTTCTCAAGTGGGGTCAGCCTTGCTGCGATCTTTTGCTACTCCCCAAAACAGCAAGTGCAGAGAATATTTCACTCTATTCCCTTTACCAGGCCAACCCAGCAGAGACGCTCTAGTCCAAGTTTGGCCCGGGACTTCTGTATGCATTTCCTCCCTTCCCACTGATCTCTCAAGTGATACAGAAAGCTATCGCTCAGAAGGCCTCATTGATCCTCATTGCTCCTTACTGGCCTCGACAAGTGTGGTTCCCCTTTCTACATCGTTTTCTCTTGAGCGACCGTGGAATCTGGACCTAGTTCCAGATCTTTTGATCCATCAGTCGGGTCAGTTTCATTGCTCCCTCCCCTCTCTGAACCTCACTGCTTGGTTCCTCCAGTTCCAACCTTAGCCAGGCTTCCTCAATTATCTCACTCTGTTAGAGATATTCTGATAGCTTCCCATAAATCTTCCACTCGGAAGATTTATTTGAGTAAGTGGAAACGCTTCACATATTGGGCTCAAGGAAAGGACATAGATCCTTTCACTGCTTCCATCCAATTAGTCCTTGATTTTCTAGCTGAACTCTTCCATGCAGGTTCATCTCCTTCTACACTTAAAGTTCAATTGGCAGCTATTTCTAACTTTCATGTGGGTATTTCTGAATCTGCCTTAATGTCCCACAAGCTTTGCAAAGCCTTTTTGAAAGGAGTTTTTCTTCTCAGACCTCCTATAAGAAATCCTCCTTCTCCTTGGGACCTAAATTTAGTTCTTGCTTCCTTGATTCTTCCCCCTTTCGAACCTGCAGTCTCCTGTTCTTTAAAATTATTATCATGGAAGACTCTTTTTCTGGTAGCTATTACATCAGCTAGAAGAGTTTCAGAGCTTCAAGCACTCAGCTGTCGTCCTCCTTATCTTTTGTTTCATAAGGACAGAGTATCTTTATGAACTAACCCGTCCTTTTTGCCTAAGGTGGTCTCGACGTCAAATCTAAATCAAAGTATTGATCTACCTGTCTTTTTTCCAGAATACTCCAATAGGTCTGAACAAAAATTACACTGCCTGGATGTTCACCGTCAATTGAGGTACTACTTGGATAGAACAAAACAGTTCAGAAAATCTGATCAGCTGTTTGTCTCCTATGCGGAAAGCAGAAAGGGACTTTCAGTTTCAAAGGTATCATTATCCAGATGGCTAACATCTTTGATCTCCCTTGTATATGAAATTAGACATCAAAAGCTGCCTGATAAACCTAAGGCTCATTCCACCAGAGCTTTGGCTATTTCTTTAGCCTTCCAAGACAGACTGCCTATTGACACCATTTGTGCAGCGGCTACTTGGTCTACTCCTCACACTTTCATTTCTCATTATAAGTTGGATTTAGCTTCTAGGCATAGAGCTAACTTTGGTTCCACTGTTCTCAGGAGTCTGTTCCGTTAGGCCACCCGGGACAAGGTGCTAGGACGGTCCCATCCAGCAAGAATGAAGGCGAGATAGACAACTTAACATATAGAAGTTATGTTCTTACCATAACGTTCCATGTTAGTTGTCTTCTTCTCGCCTTCTTCTTGCGTCCCACCCTCCTTCCCCCTGGCCTGGACAGACCTAGAGGAATTGTGATTGTGACCTCTCTTTCTACCACCTCTTTCTTAGACATATGCTATTTTGCATATTTCCTGGTTCAGGATGTAGGTCACCCTTCTTTCTTCCTGTTGTTAGAGGTGGACTCTGTTTTACAGTTATACTGTTACTATTATAAGCTGGGGTTAGCTTACAAACGAGATCTGAGGTAACTCTCGCCTAGCATTGTGGGATATAAGGGGAGCCTCGAGCCGGTGGAACCAACTCTTGAGCTTTTAGAGTGGCCGAGTCGGAGCCGAGGTCGGCTCCGAACCCATCCAGCAAGAAGAAGGCGAGAAGAAGACAACTAACATGGAACGTTATGGTAAGAACATAACTTCTATTTCGCGCTTATTGAGGAAAGATAGTATAGGGGAGGCGTATAGGAGGGTGGAGAGGAGATGAGTGCGGGCAATGGTTAGTTTGGCATGAGGGGTCAGAAAGTTTTTAATACGATACATTGAACCGAGTTTTTTGTTTACTGTCTTAATGGAATTGCTAATGTGTATGTCAAATTTAAGCCTGTGGTCGATAGTAACGCCTAATAGTTTGGTGTTGGAGACAGACTCTATGATGGTCCCGTTGGTGGATTTTACATGGAAGGGCATAGTGTTAGGAGTTGGACGTTCGTTTCCTAGGGGAGTGGATACTGAGGGGAAGAATAGCAGCAGCTTGGTTTTTGCTGGATTAAGAAGGAGTTTCAATTCAGAGAACCATTTTTCAACTTTAGCAAAACAGTGCTGGGTTTTTGCTTGGAGTTGTGGGAGAGAGACATCAGAACAGATCAGGGTAGAGTCATCTGCATATTGGATGCAGGTGGCTTTAGGTATGACTGAGTGAAGATTGTTAATGAAGACTGAGAAAAGAAGGGGACCAAGTATGGAGCCCTGAGGGATGCCAATGGTGTTGGGGAGCAGGCCAGATAGCCTGTTTTGCCATTGGACTGCTTGTTGCCTACCAGTGAGGTAAGCATTGAACCAACTTAGGGCTGGGTTGTCGAGATGCAAGCCTTCTAGGGTTTGGAGCAGAAGCTGGTGGTTGACCATGTCAAAGGCTTTTGATAGGTCAAGAAAGAGAGCAGAGGATATGAGTTTATTGTTACGATTGTTGTTGATTGAGTCAGTAAAGGAGAGGAGAGATGTGGTAGTACTATGATAGGGGCGAAAGCCATGTTGGGAATTAGACAACAGACCGTTAAGGGTTAAGTAGTTTAGGAGTTGCTTGTGAATACACCGCTCCATGATTTTAGCTATTGGAGACAGGATTGCTATCGGTCTGTAGTTGGATGTTTCCGTGGAGGTGCCTCCTTTGTGGAGAGGGATGATGTATGAGATTTTCCAAATGGATGGGATGGTAGCTTCATTTATGGTTCTGTTAATCAAGATTGATATGGGATAGGCGATAGCGTCTGACACTATTTGTAAGTATTCCGCTGGGAGGTGATCCGCCGCTAGGGTGGTTGGTTTTAGTTTTTTTAAAAGGGAACGGATATAGTGGGTAGGTACTGGTTCTAATTTAAAGGAAAGTGGAGCTGAGTCATTAGTGTGACTGGGTGATGAGGATGTAGTAGTTAGCTGGTTGGCTAGAGACTGTATGGTCTCAGTAAAAAAGGAGTTGAAGGCGTTGGCAATTTCTACTGGATCTTTCCCAATAAGTTTCTCAGGGGTGGGGGTGGTAGATTTACCAGGATGTAGGAGGTTATTGAAGCCCGTCCAGAACTTCTTTGGGTTATTCTGGTGTTTGTCCTGGAGGTGGCAGTAATACTGTTTTTTTATCTTGAATAATGGCTGTTTTAGTAGAGTTTCTAAGCTGTTGGAATTTAATGCGATCTAGGGGAGTTTTAGTGGCTCTCCATTTGTCCCAGGCCTGATCTCGGAGTTTGATTTTAGATTTAGTTTCTCTGGTTAGCCAAGGTGCTATACGTTCTTTGGATCTAATTTGCCGAATAGGGGCATGACAGTCAAGTATATTAAGGAAAGTGTTATTAAAGTAAGTAACACTGTCCTGTAGGGGTAGGGTTTTGAGGATGGACCAGTTAGAGGCCTTGAGTTCTGCAAGGAATTGTAGTACATTCAATTTCTTCTTATTTCTAACTAATCTATATGAGGGGGGGGTTCTTTGCTTAAAGATTATTTTCACTTAGATATGAACTCACAGAGCTAGAAAAGTCCAATCCCATGTGGTTCTTGAAAATGAATGTTTCAGAAACAGCAGTAATTTCCTGTCCCCAGTAAATATTTTAGCAGACTAGAATAAACCTGCCTATTAGTTCCAGTTTACTATTGCCTAATGTTAAGAACAACAGATCAGTTAAAGGCCAGTTGTTTAAAAATAGATCTTTACAGAAGTCCAGTTATGACAAGAAGAGCAGATTTCTTCGTCCGTTGGAGAAAGGAGAGACTGTGAGGATGCAAATGGCGAAAGGCTTCGACCGGATTGGTCGGGTGACTGGTGTTTGCACTGAGCCAGGATCCTACCTAGTAGAAGCAGAGGGTATGGAATACAGGAGAAACCACAGACATCATCTTCCTGTATCAAAACTGATATCCCAACATTGTACTTGTGATACAGACTCTAGATCTCGGAGCAATCCAGTAAATGTTCCGATGGCAGAACAACTCCCATTCCTAATAATGTCCCTGATGTCCCCAAAAATGAACATTCTGTAGAGACAGTCCCCGTTGCTAAACCTACTTCCAATTTTTATGTCACATGATTTGGTCGTATCTCTAAACCAAGTGTGAAATATGCAGCAACCTGGACATTATTGTTTTATGTGTATCTAGTTTTGTATATTGCATGACAAAAGATTATTTTGTACAATTGTATGTCATTCAATATCATTGTTGTATGAACGATTTCTCAAAGAGGGAGGATGTAGAATAATGTGTGTATGTTGTAACTTTAAGAAGCATTTCCAAATGATGCAAGTGCAGTATAAATACCGAGCACGTGCAGGCAGCAGTGCCATTTTGAGAGAACAGCCGGAGTGTGAACATGTATGAATGTGGCTTAAGTTTGTTACAAAGCCTTAATCCTGATGCATTTGTGTACAATAATGCTGCTTGAACAGAACCCACTACCGTTGGTCTGTTTTATCCTGACCAGATGAATGATGGAGTACATATTATATTACATATAATTGTAGACACTTAGAACTGTCAAACATTCTTATTATCTCCCCCCCCCCCCTCTGATGGCTGTCCTGTAATATGTGACAGTAGTTTTATGAACTCTTTCACATGGTACTGTAGCTGTTTCTTTGCTTAAAGATTATTTTCACTCAGATATGAACTCACAGAGCTAGAAAAGTCCAATCCCATGTGGTTCTTGAAAATGAATGTTTCAGAAACAACAGTAATTTCCTGTCCCCAGTAAATATTTTAGCAGTAGATGATGAATACATTTTAACTTCCTGTCATTGATTTGTTCAGATAAACTTTGTAAAATTGACTGATTAAACAGTGAAACACATTTCCTTTGCTGAGAATCTAAACATATAACTGTAGTGACATTAATTTATAGGTTAAACATTACCACTACCAGATTGTGGGTGAGAATTTATGGTTATTCAGATCATAAATTATTTGCTCCAAGGCAACATTTGGACAGGCACTGAGGAATACTACAGATACCCCAAAACAATGGTAGGAAATTATCTGCAGATAGAGTTCTATAAATGAAGCTGTGCATTAATGTAGCTACTCCTGTCCTGGCTGTGGTTGTAGCTGAAGAATAAATATTTGTTTTGTTGTGAACTGTTACAAAAAAGTAATAATCTGTTCCTAACCATGTGTCAGCATGCAGGAGAATATTCCCATCTGAATATAAATAAATCTAAACAGACCTATTGTCCACTGGTAGTGTAACAAAAATAAATCAAGAATCGAAGTTACTATCATGTAGAAGAAGGACTGAGCACACAGTCCATTAAGCCTCAGGAACAGGAACAAAGTTAAAACAAGAATTTCCATTGTTAAATAGTGACTCACACTGCTGATGGACTGTAAGAATAAGGCCAGCAGGGGGGAAGGGCAGATGGTAATGGGCATAGGGAGAGAGAGGAAGTTATGAAATAGCATAGTCCTTATAAGTCATGGTGCTCAGTTTAATTCTGAAAGGTAATCATTCTTCGGAGACTTGTCTGAAACATATATTTGGTGCATCCATACTGTAAAATCTCTCTTGGCGAACTAAAAAAAAAAAAAGCCTGAAAGTAGCATGTGTGAGTTGCCCATTTACGCTATTTTCTTTTTCTAAAGATGTTTAAAAAAAAAAAACGTTATAAAAATTAGATTATTTGGTAAAGCTGAATAAGCAAGATGTCGAATGTGGTTTGTTATTTGGCTCCTATACTATGAGCAGTGATAGAGTCTTCAGTGTCTCTAAGTACTGAGTGGCATCAGCTTACAGCACTAATGGTGATTCTGAAAACATGAAAATAAGCTACATATCCACAAATGTTTGATGAGAAATGCAGAAGGACTACCCATTTTAGTGGCCTTAAGAACATTGATGGGCAGTATGGTGCGCCATCAAGGGTAGGTCAGTCAGTCCATATCAATCTCATGAGAGCTTCAGCAGAACGACCTCTGGACATTCATATCAAAGGAGGGGGGATAATAAAATGGTTTTGTTGCTGTAAAACTTAATGCCGTATAGGGTAGCTAATAACTTAAATGTCAGAGATATCTTTTTTCAGACTGCATTGTGTGGTTGGTCAGTGACAGCTCAGTAGGCTCTCTTATGCTAGTACTGTTATTGTTTTCCGTAGTGAATCACTTTACTTTGTTTAGTTAGTTATATAATATACATACACACAAACACACACACACTATATATATATATATATATATATATATATATATATATATATATATATATCACTTGGTCGACACTAATTTCTGAGACACAACTGTACTGTAGTCCATTCTGTGTAACAGGCTTTTTGTCTGAACATGATATTGAACGACTTCCAGGTTAATCAACAAAGGTATGTGCTCTGTGTTGGGGCTGAGAGTCTGAGTGCAAGTGTTTTAGGGTTAGGTAAGGGGATATATTTAGTTTGTGTGTGAGTGTGTGTGCTTTAGGATTAGGGTTTGGTTTAATAAAAGGGATAGATTTAGTGTGTGTGTGTGTGTGTGTGTGTGTGTGTGTGTGTATCCAGGCTGTCTTGTGAAATGGTAATGCTACAGAAAAGGCTTTTTTAAAGTAAGCTACATTATTAAGCTTAGGGGACAAGGTTAGGTTTAGAGATAGCACTCATTATTAAGTTGGAGCAGGAGGGGTGAAAATCCTGCAGCTTACCTAAAAAAAAGCCCTTTCCATAACACTATCACTATTCAGACAAACTTTAGCTGAATATGGGGTAGGGTTATGGGTAGTACATTGCAAAATGGAAATGTTTTCTTTTTGACGTACTAATTGTTCCTAATTTATTTGGGTTGTCGAAATCATGAATATTTAACATGTTTTTGTTGATGTTTTGTACATTGCTCTTTTAACATATCAACTAGTTATGACATAATCATGTGTATTTGTTTATTTTTTTTTTCTTGCTTAAAAAATGTGGAAGGGATAACCTCTTTTTGTTGACAGCAGTTAGTGCCCTGAATTCTTTGCTACGTTGCATGAAATTGAAGCACATTACTTTATTTTCTCAGCTGTCTTCAGGTTCACTTGTTACCTTATTCATTCTCTAGCCTTTTCATTTCATTTACATGTCAGAAATAGAAAAAAAAAAACAAAGATTACATTTATTCAAAAATGCCAGAAGCCAGTTCACTAATTCTGACATTCATTACAGAAGTTCTGTTTCTGGCTTGAGTTTAGACTTTTACAAAAGTGATCATATTAAGTAGTAAAATGTAACAGCGTATTCTTTTCATAACTTTATGAGCTGATGAACAACATATTTCATAAACTATAAACACTGTGATGGGTGCAGTGTTTTTCCCAATTTCTTATTTATCAGTGCACAGTGTGATTCCCTCTGTGTCTGGTCTTCCTGTTGCACAACATAAATATGACTGAATACGTGTACTCTGGCATCACATAAAGCAGCAGTGATGTCTAGCCCATAACATAGTGTAGGTTTATTAAACAGTAGATAAAAATATTATACAGACTCCTATCTGGTGAAAGAACAAAAAAGTTTTACAGTCTCTCATTCAAGTTTAGCTATTATGTGGATGTGACTTCACACAGCTTCCTTCTGTCTGGATTCTTAATGGAAAGTCTCCGGCCTACTTCAGGTTCTTCCATGTTGTCTCTTCTTTGCTACAGCATACTCGCAATCTGGACAAGTGTTCTGCATGCATCCTGATTTCCTGGACCATAGCCTTCCCTTTTATATACCATACTATACAGTTCAGATGGTGTAGAGATACGTTGCTGTGATTGTAGTGCACAGGGTCCTGGGTTCAAAACTTGGTAGTGATGACTTTTAACTACCTCATGTACACTGATAACCCTCTCCTCTTACCCCACAACACTCAGACTTGTGAGAGATGCACTTATTTATCCAGATTGGAAGCCATGCACTCTCCAGCCAAGACTGGAATAGCCAGTTAAGAGGAGAAGGTCAACACTAGCACCACACCACAAGGAACACATAGCCACATACCCTCACAGCTATCACATAACAACACAAAATACACACCCACCTTCACGGAGGCTCTCTATAAAAAATTAACCCAAACAACAGAGACCTCCAAGGCAGAAACGCACACAGCCACTGCACCACAGCACAAACCACGAGACACATAGCTCACACAAACAGTGTGCCACACAACCAAAGCCCCTAAGGCAAAACAGTTTACCTAATACACTTATTATAGGTGATTCAATAGTAAGGCACACTGATGTCCCACTCACGAGGTTGAATAAGGAGAAGGTAGCAGTCAGCTGCCTGTCGGGAGCCAGGATACGCCACATAATGCACACACTCAGGTCACTCCGCAACAGATACAGATATGACTGTGTCATTGTCCATGTTGGTGTGAATGACTTGAGACACACCTCCCTGGACTACATGAAAGCAAACATGGAGGAGGAGCTCTCAGATCAGGTAGCCCAGGAGGGCATTACCCTAGCACTGAGTAGCATCTTACCATCACCAAGAATGATACCACAATACAAACAAAAAATGATTGACTTCAATAATTGGCTAAGTTTCTGGTGTCATTCCAAGGGGATCCAGTATATGTCTGCCTGGGATGACATGATCGACAGACCTCGATGCTTTGCCAGAGACAGCCTGCATCTGTTACCCCTGGGATGCCGTATACTGGCCAAGGCCCTTGCCACCCCCATAGTGCCTTTTTTAGGCAATGACCAGAGGACCAAATTACCACCATAACAGTTACAAGCAAATGTAATCTGAGGGTTCGGATACTCAACGCTAGAAGTCTCAATCTCAAGATGCACTCATTCAAAGTGCTCCTTAAAATGGAGAACATTGACATTTGTGCAGTAATGGTGACCTGGTTCAAGGCACCTGAAAGCACTCCTGCGCTACCAGGCTATAACTCATACCACACCTTTCAGCCCCAAAATGTGCACCGAAGCCCTAAAGGTGGTTGTGTTTCCATATTCATAAAGGATATGCACACCTGCAGGCTAGTAGCTCAACATAACGCATCAGAAATACTCCAGGTACAACTAACACTGGGTACGACTGCAATCCAGGTTGTTGCCTGCTATAGATACCCCACCAAGTCCGAAGACTCCCACTCAACATTCCTAAACACCCTGAAAAATATTAAGGTCCAACTCAACACACTCATGCTGGGTGGCCCCTCCATTAACTGGTAAAACTACTCAAATACAAACACTCTTGCTCAACGTTTTCTGGAATTCATTAACTCCAATGCCCTGGACCAGCTCATTCTTACCGCCACTAGGGGTAGCAACATCCTTGATCTGGTTATTACTAATATGGGTGACTGTTGCTATACACCAAGTGTCAACTCTTCCTTGGTCAGATCTGACCACAAGCTAGTCACCATGGATATCCACATCCCACCTACACCCCCAGCAAAGGTATCCACCATGCAAAACTTTTCTAAAGTTAACTTTGGGCTTCTAAAAACTGAGGTGGCTAACTTTACATCACCATTGCAAATGGAGAATAAATGCAAGACGGCAGAATCATACTCCAATGCACTGTACAAACACGTACACAAATGCATGGAACAGACCATTCCCAATAGAACCAAGATGCTCTCCTCCAAAAAAAGGAAGCCAATTTGGGGGTCTCCTGCCATAAACAAACTCTACAACAGAAGGAAGAAACTGTTGCAGAACAAGGCAAAGTCCCAAGACTGGAAAAACTCCCTTGTCAGCCTTAACAAAAAGCTGAGATCCCTCATCAAATCCTCCAAAGCTAGCTACGAAAACAAAATTGCAACACATACTAAAGATAACTGCAAGGCCTTCAATAGCTATATCTAAAATCTACAAGGCAATGCTCAGATCTGCTTGGAGCTACTACACAATGTTAACTCTTATACTGAGCCACCAAATATTGCCAATATACTGGCTGACAGATTCAGTGCCAACTTTACCCCCCCTCTCACCCCCTAAAGGGCCAATCACAATACCTGAGGAATGCCAAGTACCCAGTATTACAGCTACACAGGTTAAAATTTCACTGGCCAAGGCCAAGAATACAGCTTCCATGGGACCTGACAACATCTCGGGCTGTGTTCTACATGAATTGCAAAATGAACTGGCACCACACCTGAGTGCCCTTTTCAAACACAGCCACATTTCAGGCTTTGTCCCCGCCGAATGGTGCACTGCTACAATAATCCCACTCCACAAAGGGGGTGTGACTACAGACTCTGGGAACTCCCACCCCATTGGCCTGATGAGTCTGGTATGTAAGGCCATGGAGCACATCATCATGGACCTAATAAATAAGGACATAAGGAATCTCCCGACTCTAGATCCCATGCAGTTCAGATTTAAGGATCTATCTTGTCTGCTCAACCTGGTAGACTTCTTTGAGTCTGTCACCAGAGCTATGGACGAAGCCAAGGTAGTTCACACAGCCTACCTTGATCTGGCTGAGGCCTTTGACACAATTCTTCACTCAGAAATCATAGATAAACTCACTAAACTAGGCATCAACCCCTATATCACAAGGTGGGTTGGAAACTGGCTTACTGATAGAACCCACACTGTGAAAGTAGCGGACTCCAAGTCAGACTACCAACCAGTCACGAGTGGAGTCCCACAGGGATCAGTCCTGGGTCCTCTCTTGTTTGGCATCTACTTTTCTGAAGTCCAAGCCAAAACCAAGGGACTCTGGGTGACCAAGTTCACTGATGATTGCAAACTGGGAGGCATTATTAGCTCTCCAAATGATGTTGACATTCTGCAAAAAGGCCTCACGGAGACAAATGACTGGTGTCAGAACCACGGCTTTAAGCTCAGTGCCAAAAAATGCATCGTCATTCCCTGTGGGAAGAACACAGTACCCATGAACTACCACTTCAATGGTTTTCCACTGAACACCGAAGGTGTCATAAGAGATCTGGGAACACAAGTGGATAGCAACCTCTCCTTTGATAATCACATTGCCACTGTGGTCAAAATATCCTTCTATATGGCACATCTCATTTCAGAGGGTTTTGCATATAGGAAGAAAGAGTTCATTGTCTCTCTCTCTCTCTACTCTTCCCTCATTAGACCCGTTATAGAGTACAATGCCCCATTTGGCATGTACCTCACTAGACATATGCAACAACTAGAAAGACCACAAAAATACCTTACTAAGAGGATCCTAGGCCTTAAACACTTGCTCTGTGCTGAAAGACTAAAAAAAGTTCAGCTTTTCTCTGTATCATATTTCCTACTTAGAGGCGATCTCTGCTTGACCTACAAAGCCATGTCAGACCTGGTGCTGTTAGATATGCCACATCTAAAGAAATCCCAATTCCTCAGTACCACACGCTCCAGAGACCTCACCCTCATTGCTGCAATCAACAGAACTTGCTGGAGGGACAGGTTCCTAACCCGGAGACTGCCCATGCTCTGGAAAAGACTTCCCTTACACGTCAAGCAGAGCACCTCACTCTTGACGATTGGATGGGAAATAGAAAATTCACCCTGGGGATCATTTCAGTGACCCTGATGGACAGAGCCACTGAGAAATAACTTTGGGTGGCATGTTGCCAGGGAATCCTTTGGGCTAGGCTTGTAAAGGCTCCAGGGCCATTAGCCTATTACACTCCTATGAACCTATGACTGCTTCCTAATAGTGACTAGTGTCAAAATGCTCCTGTCTGCTTTAAAGGAAATACAGCAATATTTACAGCCATTTTTTTTTTTTTTTTTTTTTACAATACACCAAAATAAGAAAAACAATGAGGAAAAGTAGAAAAGAGGATTAGTAATGGAGAAGTTAAAGAAACAGAGACTGAGGTTATGGATTACCTGTGCAGTGAAGGCTTTAGTGTAGAAAATCTAACTCTGATAACATCATAGCAGGATAGAGTAATGGATCTCCAAATTAAGGAGAAACCAGTGGAGGGTAAACATCTGATCAGTTGGCATCTGAAGATACTTTGGAGCCTTCCATAGGAAACCAGCATAAACATTCAGTTGAAATTGTACAGCAGGGGAAAGAACATGAAACAGGCAACTCTGATACAGTCACTGTTGTGGAGTGATAGTGAGTTCCCTTGTCAAAGAACAACGGGTGAAACAGGATGAAACTGAAGAGAATGTGGCACAGGAAGAAGCTCTGGAACTTTCTATAGAATGTCCACAGGAAATGGAGGACAAAGAATGTGCCCTCAATTTAGAAGAAAATGATCTAAGAGAAGAGTTGCTTGATTTAATAGAGATGGACAGAAACCAAAAATGATGGAAGCCATATTAAGATCAATGAAAGAAATATACTACAGAAAGTCAGTAAAACCCGCAAAGTTAGAAGTTTGATAAAACAAATGAACACAGTAATTAGGACGGTCCATAAAGATTTATGCAAAATAATAGAAGTAAATAGGATATATTACTGTGCAGCTAAATTAATAACAGATAAGTCTTACCACAGAAACACAGGGTAGTAAAGGGTAGTAAGGGTAAGGAAGGGGAGAAAACAAGTGCCATCATGGAAGTTTTGAACAGAGAAAACTATAAAATAATTAAGATAAGAAGTGTCCCTGTTAGAAGAGCATATAAGGGGGAACAGATCAACAAAATTATTCAGAAAGCTAGATGTGATAAAATGATGACAGCAATGTACAGTATCAGAACAGATCAGGCTCTATCATGCATTATCGCAAATAATAATATAAAAATATCAGCACAGGCAGAAAAACGGATAAGATATGCTTATAAATATAACCCACGGTGGTGGTGCTGCGGTAGCGTTGTCACCTCACAGTAAGACACTGTCCGGTTCAATTCTCAGCTAGAGCGTCTTCTGCGTGGAGACATGCGTGAATGGGCGTACCTTTGTTGAAGGTTGTGCATCAGGGCTGGTAACTAGGTACGTAAAAATCAACTACCAATCATTAGCAGATCGGAGTTCCGCTGTAGCGACCCCTAACCGGGAAAAGCCAAAAGACAACAACAACATATGCAGATAGATATAAAGGAAAAGTACAAAACAAGCAATTTATTGATGATCAAAAATGTTTTATAGAGAACTGTGAAACAAGGCAAAAGGTATTGAAACACCACCAAAAAAAGAAGAAATACTTAACAAAGATGCTAAATGGATAAAAGTAAAACAAAGAATAAGACGTTCAAATGTACAGGATATGAAATGGGATTAAGTAATGGCAAGACATATTGAAACAAAGTTAATAAAAGCTAATTGCAAAACCCCAGGACCAGATGCAATACCTAACGTTTGGCTAAAAGTATTAACTTCTTCACATAAAGATTTAGCTATGAGCAAGAACTATTTATATGCACACCCTGAACAGACACCAGCCTCATTAACAACAGGAAATACTCCTATTTAAGAGCAAACTAACAAGCTATCCTAAGTACTATAGAATACACATACAAAGATTGAATTCCAACTGACAAACTCAATCTAGCCGGATAAGCTTCCAAGTCAGTTTAAGAGAATAAACCCAGTCCTCGATCTACAATCTCATATTTTCCTAATTCAAAAGTTGAATAAAACTACTAACGTTTTCCTTTAGGTTTTCAGAATCTTTATTTTTGAAGAATGTCCAAGATAGGTCAGTGAGCGCTGTGGCAAAAATCTCTCTTCGTTTTATTTCAGTTGTCTTATAACAACTACTCCACAGACTGTCGGGGTATTTATACTTGTACAGCATCAGCACATTAAGAATATGTAAATACGCATATAAAAACTCTATAGGGTTTTTATAAATATTTTTCAAAAAGGTACCCTTTTATTTTTTGGTGGTAGTTCTGTTCCTTTTTCTTTGTTTTCCATTTCTCTATAAAACTTTTTGGGTCATCAATGAATTGCTTATTTGGCATTTTTCATTTATATTTACCTGCATATCTTCTAAATTTTTCTGCCTGTGCTGATATCTTTTTTTTATTTTTCTATAGTGTGTGATAGATTCTGGTCTGTTCTGACACTGTGCATTGCTTTTATCACTCCCATCTTTAAGTATTTTTGTTGATCTGTTCCCTCTTCTATATTCGTCTAACAGTAACACTTTAGTCTTAAATTCTTTATAGTTTTTGTATTTGATGCTTCCATGATGGCATTTTATTTAATTCCTTCCTTTCACTTATTGCTCTTTGTTTTTGTGGTAAGACTTTATCTGTTATTAGTTTAGCTGCACAGTAATATATCTTATTACTTCTGTTATATCACATGAATTTCTGTTAATAGTCTTGATTACTGTGTTCATCCATTTTATCAAGCTTCTTACATTTTGAGTCTTAATTACTTTCTGTAATCTATTTTTTCATTGACCTTAATGTGTCTGTCCATCTCTATTAAATCAAGCAAGTTTATCCTTAGATCATTTTCTTCTAAACTGAGGGCACATTTTTTTGCTCCCTGTTTCCTGTGGGCATTCTACAGAAAGTTTGACAACATGTTTCTACATATCCTCTTTAGCTGTATCCTGTTGCTCCTTCGTATGGGAACTCATTGGGCCATCACGCCACAACATTGCATGCATTAAAGTTGCTGCTGTTTCCAGCTCCTTCCACTGCTGTGCATCTCCAGTTGAACATAAGCACTGGTTTCCTACTGAAGGCTGCAGAGCATCAGCATGTGGCACGTGATCAGATGCTTCCTGTTCCACCTGTTTCTCCTTAATTTGGGGAGTTATTGTTCCACCATACTGTGACTTTACGTGAGTTGGAATTTCTACACTAAATCTGAACTTTGCAGGTAATCCATAACTTCAGTTTCTATTTCTTTAAATTCTACATTACTAATCTTCTTTTCTTTGTTACTCCATTGTTTTCTTATTGTTTGTGTTGTAAAATGTTCCATATACAGGTGCTTTTGACTGTATTTCTCTTCAAATATCTTTAGTGATGCTTTTTTATATTGGTTAGTTTTGTATATTCTTTTGCATACATATTGTACCACATCAAATCTCTTTTTCTTTCCCATGTCTATATTTCTTCTTCAGATGTCTCCTGCTCTATCTGTTTCTCCTTAATTTGTGGCGTCATTGTTCCATCATGCTGTGACATAACCTGTGTTAGACTTTCTACACTAAATTCTACACTTTACAGATATTACATAACTTCAACTTCTGTTTTGTTTAACTTCTTTGCTAATCTTCTGTTGTACATTTCCCCTTTGGGTTCTTATTTTTTTGTATTGTGAAATTTTCCATATCGAGGTGCCTTTCTTGTATTTTTTCTCAAATATCTTTGGAGTTGCATTTTTGTATTGATTAGTTTGGCTTCCTCCTTTGCATAAATATGGGCACTATATCTGATCTCATTTTCTTCCCCATGTCCATATTTTTACATTTCAAAAATCTCCGGTTTTGTTCTTTATATTTTCACACTTCCTCTGTTGCTTCTATTTCCAGGTGGCCCAGAGTTTTTGTCTTTGTAATGCTTTTCATGGATTTGTTGTACTAATGTACATCATTTTTTATTTGAAGCTTTTGACAGTTTTTCTTGTGCAACTAATTTTCCTTCCTCTAATTTCTCTCTTAATCTTTTTGAATATCTTCTGTCTGGAAATTCTGGGCTTCTTGCCTGATAGTAACAATACATAATTTCTTCATTATCCTCAATAGTCCACTCTTTCATCTTTATGGATCCTTTTTGGCCTATCAGTTTTTGTGTTTTTTGTAGACTACTATTTCCTTTTGCAATGGGGGGGGGGCATCCTCCCCTTGAGCCTGGCCTAACCCCATTGTAGAAATATTGCGATGTCTTCAGCATTCTACACTGCCATTTTCTTTCTAGTCCTGGCAGCAGTGAGCACACACCAGGATTGAGCACTTTTTTATACTTGGGACTTGTGCATCCATTATTTGTTAACCTACCTCTCTCCATGATATACACTATGTAAAATACAGTCTATATATTAGTGTGGTCAGATATTGTGAAAACAGAGTCCACTAGGTGAAGGTACGCACCAAGACGTGAAGATGACTTCAGTTCCAGCAGTACTCCTCTCCTTTTCTTGATGATTTCATCATCACACCATTCAGATTCTGAATTTACTGACTGTGTATCAGATTCCATGTTTAAGAAAGATGGGACTAAAGTTGTTGGGATGGAGATAGAACTAATTTTTACTTTTAGGAAAATCTTTTAACTTTATATTTTCTAACAGAATATAAGTAAAGTAGTGAAAAGAAAATGTATTTACAAACAAGTCAGAGTTTGCTTCGGCTGACAGATTTTTCACAAATTTTATCCTGAATACCTCATTTGCTAATGGGTCCTTTGCTAATGACTTTGAAGATGAGACTTTTTTTGTACCTGAGTTCAGTAACATCTTTAGATGATTTTATCACCTTTTATATAATACACACATATGGTTCAGTAATGTGCACCCATCTCAAGATAAGACACAGATGTGCAACAAGTAATATGAGTGGAAATAAAAGTATAAATACCAACAATATCCGATTCTTAAGAAGGTAGGTCCGCTGGACATACAGTCCCTTTTCAGTGGTAAACCATGAGCAATGGATGGTTAAGTGACATCCTCAAGGTCACACAGTAGACAACTGATGGCAGAAGTAATCAAACCTCAGACCAGTCAGGTGAGAGCTCATAACCTTGACCCCCTGCTCCAACTGCCAGTTAAAGTGGTGCACAGATAATTAGCGCGAGCCACCAATAAAACAGATTTATTTTGGATGTCAAAAATACCAAGCACTGCCATATTGATTCCCCAGACCTCTACTTGGGGATACGCTCATAAACCCACCCCTTCCTCTGGGTATTTGCCCTTTTTGTTTACCTAGCTGATTCCCCAAGCTTTAAGTAAAGGTGCCATTTTATCCTTAATATGTGTGATACCCAGACATATATTCTTTTATGGTTCCTCAACAGGTATTTTATGATAGCTCCTTACACTAGACTACAACCCCACAAATTTCCACAGACACTATAAGCCTCCAGGAATAAAACTAACACTTCAGTGGTGGCGGGAGGTAGTCCCTAGATCCATGTAATTACTTGCATACTATTACGACAGTTATCCATGTCCCCTCTACTCCATCCTCCCGTTGTTATCCCCACCGTGTCATTTATATCTTCCACCCTTCATCTCGTCCTCCCCACCATGTCATTTATCTCTTCTGTCCTTCATTTCATTCTCCCCACAATGTCTTATGTCATTTATCTCTTCCATCTCATCCTCCCATGCCAGTTAATCACAGCACTGCCAACTCTCGCCTGTCGACATGGAGGACTTAATCTTCACCATAGCTATTCTCCTGAACACCATCCAATACTAAACAACCAGCTTGTTTACCCACCATCACACTGTTGTAAGTTCTACACATTTCTTTTCTAGTAATCCTTTGCAGAGTTGCTATGGTTTTGTTTTAGAGGACAAACATTTCCTTAGCCTGTCTGGTAAGAAGAGTAGCATTGTTTCTTCATTTATAAGACCACTAGAGAGAGATATTAAGTCCTTCTTGAATATGGGCCTTCCATGCAGTCATGCATGATCGGAATATATTTTATACTCCCAGATTCATTGAGTGATAAGATGCTACCAAGGTATCCATGACAGCAGTGAGAGTTTATAGAAGTGATAATCTACATCATCAGTAGTGCTTGAAGTGTCCATGAAACACCATTTGGTATAGTAAGGGTTAACGCTGAGGTTAGAAGTTGAGTCCAGCCAGGTGCTTACGTAGCTAGCTGTTCTTGATGTTGTAAGGATGCAAAATCACTGCCTAGTACAATGTTCTTTATTTCTGGAATTGCAATAACATCTAGTAGGCTGGGTTATTATTTGAGGAAGACTTTTTACATTTAAGAATCACATTCACTGACTATATTTAGGTCATCCATTATTACGAGCCTTGTTCTAATGTAAGGGGATATGTAGAAGGAATCATAAGCTAAAGTTTAGCAAGGACCAAATGAAATATTTGACAATATAGTTCCTTTGCCTAAAAAAAGGCAGCCGTGGGGGGGTTAGTATTACAACTATTGTTTTTAGTTAAAATGGTCATGTATAAGAATGTGTCCATTTGTGATCAATTGGAAAAATTTGATATTCAAACTTACATCAAACTCAGAAATATGACTTCTTAACAAAGTTTCAGATATACAAGTGTATCTAGGAGATATAACACTATAAGGTATATACTTTATACATTAAGACAAATGAGGCATGCAGAGCTGTTCTTAACACCACTATGGCATCTGGGACTCGGTCATTCTCGAATGTCATTACTGAATGACGAGACAGTGTTAGACAGCATGTCACCACAGATACATGGGAAATGTACATTTCTTGCAGCAGCCCCTTTTGAAGTCGTCTGTCTGCAGAAAGTACTCGTTTGATATGAAGTCTCTGCAGCAGGCTCAGAACTGATTATATTAATTAAGGGAATGCAGATGTTGAAGTCCTACTCTGGGAAATCAGGAGGCTTTGTACCACATCAATGCAGGATTCAAATTCCAATTCACACTCAGTTTTTCATATTTCAGTGAAATTAAAACTCCTTTCATCTGTTATGATGGAATAGAGCCAGCAATGAAATGAACAGTATGTGACTGGTCCTGTACTCATTTTGTTTTATAGATGTTCTCTTTCTTGTGGCAGTTATTGCAGCTATATCTTCAAAGGACCTGTGTTTAATAATATGAAAAGTTTAGTTATGTTGATATTTGAAATTGTTTTATTTGGTTCAGTGCCATATATTAATGTACATGGAGTCAGTTTGTGCTAAGTAGCGACACAAACAATGAGTGCAGTCATACTCAAGGTGTAATATGCTACAGTATTTGTTTCTTGCATGTCTAAAGCGTTGATGTCATGCAGGCTCAGAGCTGGAACAGTTAAGATATAGGAACATTGTCTTGTAGCTCTTGAAGGTGATACAGGAGGTGGGTTAGTACCTGACATAATAGTTAAAGGTAAAGGCCCAAGCATGCTATGAAGAAGATACCTCAAATTGATCTGTTTAAACTGCAACGAACCCCATACATTCTGAAAGAAAAGCTTAAAGTGCTTATTAAGTATGGAATTATATTTAGGGAAGAAACTGATATACTTAAAGGAATCAGACCCACCTTTCTTGTGTCAGCAGTTACTAAATCTAATTTTTAATGCTTGATAGGTTATACTGTTTAAAGAGAATAAAGTGAGCATGTAACCAATTAGAGTAAGGTGTTTCTGTGGTAACTGTGTAAAGCTAATGGAAGGATTAGGCTGTGTCCAATTTATAAGTTAGCAGTAAAATAGTTAGCCTCTTTGGAACAATGCCCTGTAGCCTCAGTGGAAGAGCCTTTTACAATCTAGGCAAGGGATCATATATATTCTAAATTAAGCATGAGTTATGCTTATCTACAAATAGTTTTGGGTGATGGCTCTGGGAAATGCTTAACCATAAGTACTCAAAAAGGCATGTCTGCATGTAACCATTTATCTTTTAGGATGCCATCTATATATGTCACTTCAGAGGACTATAGAAAGTTTATTACAGGTATGTCGGATATTGTCATTTATTGAGGACTATAGAAGGTTTATTACAGGTATGTCATTGTCATTTATTTGGATGGAGTTCAGCTAAAGAAATACTTGCAGAACTTAATTGATGTTTGGAAAAGACTGAAAGTTGTTGGTTTGCATCTTAAAAGAAAGCTTTTTTCTTTTTTTTTAAAGAAATACAGTACTTATGATGCACAGAAGATGCACACAGATTATGTTTCATAGAGATTACAGTAGCAGATGCTCCATCTCTTACAAATGCGGTAGATATGAAATCATATTTCAGTTTACTTATTATAATAGGCTGTAACTAAGCCTTGCAGCCTTCTTGAACATTTTGCATATTTTTTTTGCAATATCCAAGTATGGATGAACCAGTGATAGGAACAATATTCCAATCACCTGTTCAACAGTTCAGCTATGTTGTGTGTTTTTAAAGCTGGCATTGTGTAGGATTATGTCACTGTCTATGATCCAAATAGATTGACAGCTGGAATTCAAAAAGTCATTACCTGGTGATCAGAGTTACAGTCAGGCTAACTAGCTTTCATGCTCTTTATTATGTGTCTCTTGTTACGTCTAGTAGACTGCAATCGTAAGATACAAGACTGAAAAATATTACACCAAGCTTATCCTGGGATGTCTGGAATGAAAAGCTAAAGCAAAGTGTATCTGTGATTGTCTGAATCAATTAAATTTGGAAAATTAAGTAAAACTGGGTTAATGTTAGGTAGACAGTAAATCACTGCTAAATGTACAGTTAAACTCACTAAAAGCTGCTGATTTTTCAACTATCTCTCTGCCCTTTTTCATCCCTACTTGCCTACCTCTCTGCTACTTACACACTAATCTCACCCAGTACCTTCTTATTTACACCCCATTGCCTTCCCCTCTCTTTGCTTCCAACTTGACTGAAGTTGTTTTCTCGCTCAAAACCAGCACCCTGTAATATCTCCGTAGTATAACACCTGACTTTACTATAGATTCTCTCTCCCTCAGATAGAATTTCATGTTACTTATCATTTTCCCAGTTATGAAAACTTTTATTTATATTCAACCCTTGAATAGTAATGATTTAAGATGAAATTTGTATTTTATATTGCTCAGTGTCTGTGTGTGCAAACTGTTGTCATGTACTAAGCGTTTCTTTTACATTTCTTGCATTACTTTTTGTGTAATACTTACAAGGTCCAGGTCATGCCAGAAAAGGGTCCTTGGACCAATGCACTGACATGATTAAAAATGTCATAAATAAATAAATTAGATAGTTTGGTGGGATGCCTTTTCAAAAACTGTAGATGTGTTTGCCATGAAATGGCATACAATCACTGCAACACTAAGACAAATTTATAATGTGCATAGTATTTCAGAAAGGCGAATGCCTATTATTGAACCTTAATTCAGCAGTGTGGCAGTTTCAGATTTTATTATTAGTACCGTATCATCCCATGCTTCATATACGTGCCTGGCAGAGAAGGAGAGATGAAGTAAATGGAAGGTGAGGCTATGTATAATGTTTAAGGTTTAATCATTTAAATATCCCAAATGAATGTGGAGAGGCATAACTAGTGTGAGGTGAAAGGGGCAGCTGCCTAGGTGCAAGGTATTCAGAGAGGTGCTGAAATTAGATAGAGAACTTAAGAGTTGAGGGGACACCAGACAACCTAAGTGTGGTTCTGAATGAGAAAACAGGTGTATCTTCAGCAGCAAAGTTTGTTATGAAGTCTGACATCCATACTTGTCTTGCTTTCACCAGACCTGAAACTGCAATTCTGAAGAAAATGTATGACCTCAAAAGCACTAAATTGAGAAGTTTTGCACCAGAAGTCCGTATGTAGTTTTTCTCTTATTTTATAGACTTGTTATGTGACCAATTCCATTACAAGAATGGCTGTATGCAGCTCTATTTACAGTCCTAAATGGAGCCCAAGCATAAGAGAAAGCTATTCCAACCCTGTCTCTTATATTGTGATTTTTAGTTATACTTTATCTGTGAGGAGTTATGCTAGCAAGTAAACACAAGATTCAGAGATCAAACCAGTCTCTCAAACTTAACATGTGAGAGAAGACTTTTTATGCATTGCAAAGGTTTTTGTGTGTTTCTAACAGAACCACTGACATAGCTGTGAAGTTACTGTTGGTAAACCTACGTCTATACCTGTTGTGACTAAAGGCCATAAAGAACACTTTCCTGAGTCTATTGTGTCCAAAGGGAGATATCGTTTGGAATATTTAGAGTTACCTATTGCTACACAACCTAGATGTTCTGCGCATGAGATACATACCCCTACTTAATTAAAGACTGTATTAGATAGTGGCAAATCAATTTTTCTGGAAGGAAGTGGCCTGACTGAAGGGCAGGTAAGCTACTCACACCTTCTGTGAAAATGACAATGAAACCATGCTAGGGTAAGTTATTGCCATATTACTTATAAACGTACAGGGAAAATAGATAGTTCTAAGTTTTCAAAAGGCATGCTTTTATACCATATGTCTTCTTGTATCTAAAAGTTGCACTTTGAAAGGGTATTTTCAGAATGGCAAAAGAAGGTATATTATCTTGTGCATGTAGATGATATGTGCAGCTGACACATTATGCTCACAGCTGTATAAAGACAGTGTTAATATCCAGATCTAGCCAGCCTGCCACTCCTCATTGCCCATTTCTGTACTGAGCCTTTCAGAAGCTTATGATGATGATGATGATCTACTCACGTATGTATTGCTGTACTGCTATCTTGTGAAGGAGCTTGGATTACTTGTGTAAAGCTTTGAATTTCAGGTGTTGGACTTTTATATCAAGATATTGCAGCCTACAAATGTTTTACCATATATCTGACCAAAATAAACTCACGCACACACACACACACACACACACACACACACACACACACACACACACACACACACACACACACACACACTACGTATCTGTATGTCACAATAAGAGCATTGCATTCTCCTTGTCTGAAATAATGACCTACATAATAATAATGGAACTTAGTACTGATTATATATGATATTGTGAATGTAAGCTGATAGTGAACAGACATATTAGGGAGGTCAAGGCAGTTATAGAACAGAGCATAAGGGGTACTGTCAGTGTACCAGTCTCTTGTGAGAACCCGCTTAGGCTATCACATCAAGGTGTAGTGACCACACTTTGGGAAAGGCATTGATAAAATGGATACCTGTTAAGACAATGAAAATATAATAGGCAAAACTTCCTGTATTGAGTATCTAGCAGTACACACTTTAAACTCAACATAAAGGGAATAAACAGAAGGAAAGGGAGATCTTGACTTGGTACATTCCTTCTAATGATACTTGAAATTATATGAATGATTTACCAAGCATTAAAAAGAGCATCTTTCAAGGAAATGTATATGATAAATCTACACAGATGTTACCAAAATACTGCAGCTCAAGTACAGCTGAGTGTAAGTTTATCCTTAAGGTTTAATTCAAGGTCTAACATCTTGCATTGTAAACTTTACTTGCTTAATTTGTCACAATGTAGTCCTCAATGCTGAGCATGCTACAGCTTAATCTTAAGAGTCAGGCAACAGAAACTACTACTAATGCATCTTCTAGCTTCAAAATATACACTTCATTAAAAATATCTACTATCTGACTTTTTAAAATATTTATGTTATTATATGGTGCAAAACGTAGTATGACAAGCCATAATTGGGAGCTATTGAAAACTGTAAATTTAGCAGCAGCACACACGGGCGCACGTGCACATATACACACACCAAATTTGGATAATTGTGTTTCATGGATGTGTTTGGGCAGGGTGGGCTGGTCCCTTTTGTACTCTGTGGTGTGAGGACTCTGTTGGCATAGTCTGGATTTTAATTATCTTAACTCAGAGGTCGTGCCAACTTAGAGTAAAAAGAAAACATGATATTTATAGTTAATGAAGTTACCCATTTTGTCTGAATTTAGATTGCATGGATAATGGGACACAGCCCCACATCAAAGGATGATAGAGGATCAACCCTCTTCAAAATATATCTTAATGGCTATATCATTTTTGGGTACTTTTTTAGCTGAGGTGCTTCATTGTATGAAGTTTTACATACATTTGAACCTGCCAAATATTTTCCGGGCAGTATAACTTTTCCTTATCAATTTAATTTACTAAATTATTAATAATTTATAGACAAATGATAAAAACAATGCACACAAGGTCTAGAACTAGGTTTTACAGGGTACGCCAGAACTCTTCCTTAAAGAGTATAAAATTTTTATTAAGTAAAGATGGTAAAAGAAATGCATAAATTAGGAGTCTAGAGTACTTCCACTAATAAATATGGTACAGGCTGGGTATGTGGTTTAAACACAACTTTGCAGTAGAACAAAAGGTGATCACATTTACTGAGGGAAGGAAGGATCAGAGCTGTAGTACACATTCACTGAAAGGTGGTACTGAATGATGGCAGCAGGTCAAAAGCAATGAAAAGGCAAAAATGCACGTAAAAGGGAAGTATTACATGGAGTTGTACAGAACAATCACTTTTATAAGGGTACTGGAGTTAACAAAGCAAGACTAGTAATCTTTACCTGTTAATAAATCACGTACTTCTAGGTGTAACAGATTGTAAAAGAATAAAAAACAGAGAAGAAAAATGGGAAAATACATTCAAAAATGGGTGAAAAATATGGGAGAGGCTTTTTCTACAAATGTAATTATCTGCACCAGTGAAAGAAAAATAAATAATTAGACTCAATATAAGCCTTTGGTCGCATTTAGAAGCTATCCAGATTTGATAATGGGGTTGCTGTGGTTATTTCATGGCAGTGTTGAATGTTTCAGTTATTGGTAAGTAATAAATAACTTCATCAACATTAAAATGAAAGTAATGACTAACATATCCTGAAACAAGTAGGTTGGCATATAAGACTTAATTTTACCTACAGAAATGGAGTCTTTTGCATAGAACATTCCCTATTCCACATCAGTTAGAAATAAATATATGAAAACAGATAAAACATTTTATTGGAGATGTGAGATGGAAATAAAAGCTGTCTGGCAACACATTTTTATGACTGTAGCATATTAAATTACTTCAACAAATCTTCAAGTGTTATGATCTGTTCCTGTTTAATCCTTCATTATTAGGGACATTACTAAAGGGCAGTTACAATTTTTTCAGTGTCTTTTACGAGCAGCTTGTAAGGCAGTTATAAGGAAGATGAAGAAATCTCTTAACATATTCATTTTCAGAATTCTTAAACACAACCATTGCTATGTATGAAACGGAAATTAAAACCACCGAAAGGAATTAAAGGAATTCAAAATGGGCTAATAATAATCTTAATTTGTGGTCTAAATTTTCATTTATTGTATTTACGCTAGGATAATACTCCATGAGTATACTAGTACTTTGAGTGTTTAATAATTGTCAGACATTATAAATGTAAACTTGTATTGTATTTACGCTAGGATAATACTCCATGAGTATACTAGTACTTTGAGTGTTTAATGATTGTCAAACATTATAAATGTAACCTTGTATTGTATTTACGCTAGGATAATACTCCATGAGTATACTAGTACTTTGAGTGTTTAATGATTGTCAAACATTATAAATGTAACCTTGTATTGTATTTACGCTAGGATAATACTCCATGAGTATACTAGTACTTTGAGTGTTTAATGATTGTCAAACATTATAAATGTAAACTTGTATACCTATGCAAGCATTCTGATAGTAAGCATTAAAATTAAGATTATAAATTTCACATCTTGTATATACTGCATGTTGTTAATAGAATATCATTTTAGATAGGTTTGCTTGCTAATTACGGTGATAATTGTTTTTGATCAATAAGATCATATAAAAGTATGCAAATAAAAAAAACAGTGAGGTAAAACAACATGGACACTGGATAATTTATGCTCTGTCTGTATCTTGATGACTGTTTAGAAGTGCTGTACATAGAACTCCCATAGCTTTGGAAAAAAATAATTAGTTCCTGTACTAGTGCCCAGACAGGGCAATATTACAAGTCACATGAAACACACCCAGCTATGATTAAAAAAAAAAACAGGCTATTCAAACAAAGGTCAAACAGTATGCTGTTTTAATTTGAAATAATATAAAATGTACATTAAAATACCCAAAAAATTACTTTTTCTTGAAAATATAAATGTATATGTATGCATTTGTTTAACTGAAAAGCTAAACTGAGCAAGAATCCCTTTTCAGAGGAAGCCCAGGAAGAAAAGCTCCAGTGAATATACAATTGCTATACTTGTGCTATATACACAACTTGTTTAAGCAACAAGAGACAGTTGACAATATTACAATGAATGTATACAGTGCAGTTAAAAACTACATATCAGAAAGAGGTAACCAAAAACACTGTCAAGAAGTAATTACTTATCAAGAACATGAACTCAAAAACACAGTCAAAATGTTGCGAAAATATCCATCAAAGACCAAAGGTTGAAGAACAGTAATTTTAAAATATATCAGTGGTTTGGTAGTTGAGGTCGGCTTTGTTATAAGCAGAGGTAAAATTGATGGGAAAGCATAAGAAATATAGAGGGATAGAAGAAGGTATTTTCATCTGGTGGTATATTGGACATTGGGAGAAATGAAAGGAAGATTAAGTATAGCTCTCTTACCTGATGTATGTAAGATTGAGCATAGATATATGTTTGAAGGAATATAAGGAGTATGTGAGACAGACTTTGCTTTAGAATTGAAAGGGCATTGTTGAACATGAAAGTAAATGTGAGGCAGTATACAGTATGAAATGGAAGTCATTCTAGTAATGAGTAGGGTAGATAGAGTGGTACGGTGTGACTGGTGTTATTGTTAAAGATACCAAATAAAACATGAAACTTAGGAAACTCATGCACTTCCTCAGGCTTATTAAAACACAGACTACAAATATGAATCATAAGTAATATGCATATTATTTGATTATCCATTTGGCATTGTGATTCAATAAAAATATGTCATTGTAAGAAAATACATTTTTATTACTGAAAATGTGCAACTTTCTGTTTAAAAAGTTAGTTTAATTGAAAATGCTTCATCAAAGCTTTAAACTACGTGCTGTTTAGCTTGATTTGATACTTAGACTTATGAAACATTAAATAACTACACAACTTACCATCTACTGCATTATGTTTTAATAGTAAAAAAATCACAAGCTACACTCTTAGAGATTTCTAGTGTGATACAAATAACAGTAAATCAAAACCAGTGTTCACCAACAAGAGCCCTAATAATATTAGTATATAAAACATTTATTTTATTGAACACTTTCTTCCCTACTATAGGACTTCATCAGAATGAATATATGTTATTCTTATCCACCTTTTATACCAAACAGCCTTACAATGTCAGAAGATAGCCATGTGATAAAACTTGCATATTAAATTTTCATCACTTTTACAATCCATTAAAATAATTAAGTTTGTAATAAAAGTTTAAAAGAGGCATTGGCTGTGAAATTTCCAAGGTTGGGGATAATATATAGCATCGAACAAGACAGACCACCTATCTTCAGAAAAGATGTGTAAGATGTTGGGTCAAAAACTGAACCTTTAGCCGTGTATGTGGAATAGAGCTTTAAGAATGTAGTAAAAGGTGTCATATGTTATGTTAAAGACACTGCTGACTTTATTATATAGATGGGTAAAAGTGGCAGTAGTTTTGTTTACTATGACTCCCACTAACTTGGAGTTAGTGTACTATAACAAATACTTGTGTAACAAATCTGATTTCATACAAAAAGAAACTGATTCTACTGTCAGCCTGTCGGTGGTGGTGAAACACAATATGTGAAGTTGTTCTGTCTCGCTGTTCATTCTTACTGATGGGTTTGGAGTGGATCCTCAGCTCTGACTTGGCCAACTGCAAAAGCTCGAGGTCTTCAACCAGCTTGAGGCCAACTCCCTATCCCATGATGCACCCTGATCTTCCCCCAGATCTCGTTTGCTGCTGCAACTTGATCAGACGTTCACCAGCTCTGGCCAGTGAATAACTTTATTTTTTCAACATTATAGCTGTTAAAATAGCTTAGTTGCTTATTTAGTCATTTAGTATAGTTAGTTAGAGTGTTTAATCTATTCTTAAATTACTTAGATAATATAGTTAGTTATTAGGGACTTTTTTTAGGCCTGCTTTTCTACCTATCTCAGTTAGTTTAATTACTGAGTGGCAGTGTTTTTAGGCCCTTTTTTCTCTTCATTCTGAATATCCTATAGACAGTGTGTTTATATTAACCGTGTCCCTGGGATTCATGAAGCTCAGCGCAAGGCCGGCGTTAGGCTTGCGCCGACCGTGCGGTGTGAAGAGGGTGCAGTAGCGCCAAATGCATATTAATGAAGGCACGCTGCCGATACAGCCACGTGCACAGAAAAGGAGCGTGAGTGCATAGGGCATGTCGAAGTGCCGCACAGAGGCATGGAAATGGCAGCTGTCAATGTGCAACCTAAAATGCTTGCATATAGCAAGTTGCAAGATAGTAATCACGTCAGTGTCCGTGGATACTGAAACGTATGCAAAGCATGCCAGAAAGTACCTGCGAACACAAAGTGAAGAAGCAAACACAAATGCACGGTAGGGAATAACGGGTCCCTATCTCGCGAACAAATGACATGGAAGACCATGTGGCCGTAGTCCAACGCAGTGTAGATAGCCATACCAAGTGGAAGTGAAATGCATCATATGTTAGCAAGCCGCCAGTAGGTACGTCCAGCCCAATGGTGAGGGACACCAGCTGACCCATAATGTGAGGGAGGGTACACAGCTGGGCAGATGTGTCCATAACAAAATACATGAGAAATGTAGATATCTAGCGATTGTATGTCCGAATCATATCCCACAAGGCATGTAATAGTCACATACAAAAGGTATGTCCGTATTTCACATACCAAATGTGATATGAAATAGAATAAGCATGTAAACGAAACAGAAGGAGCATATAAACAGCTACAACAATCAGGACACATGTAGGCTGAAAGGAACAGTATTATCCATACCGTCGACTAGGATTACCACCTGTCCCACTTTGTGAGCAACAGTCCCACTTTGGGCAGTTGTGTCCTGACAAAAACCTGTAAAAATGGCAAATGTCCTGAGATTATAGGACAAAATTATTCCCTATACGTTATGTAATAGTTGCATTAAACAGTTTTTCTGTATCTAAATTACATAAATGTTATAAGAAACAGAATAAGCAACTAAACTGCTACAAGAATAAGCTTTTATATAGGCAAGAATTCTAAGTGCTATCCTGTGTACTGACCGTGGGTATGTGATGGCCTGTAAAATGTGATGTTTGTACCAAAAATGTCCCACTTTGGCCAATTGAAAAGGTGGCAACCCTACTGTCGACTGTGGGGAGGTGTTGTCCACTACAGTCGGATATGTGTACGGAATATATCCCATCCTGGACATAGGAAAAGGTGGCATCCTACCAATGAGTACAACAGGCTGCCAAAATCTGGAAGTCAGCGGTACAAGCCGAACTTGTCAGGATGTGTCACAGTCGAACGGGTAGTACCCGGGTATACCAACCATGTAATGAAAGTTAAGTATGGGCGTGTAGCTATGTGCGTGAGGTATAGCATGTGGAAAGAAAACATGGCAGGGTAGTCCACACAAACATACAGGTACCAGACACATGTAGGGTATTCCATGTGTTACTCTGGCCTTGCCATGGGCCAACAACCAAAGCAGTGATGTGTGGGGTGTGAGGAATCTGTGTGTGTGGGGTGGATGGGTAATGGTACAATCCTCCAAGGTGATACCGTGTCATATGCAGAATAGGTGAACCGGAGGTGTATGAGGGAGCAGCAGGTGAAGCTGAAAGAAACACAAACACATGTATAAACAGCTGCAATACAAGCAGAGAGGCCATACTGTAGAACACAAACAGATGAATATTGAAGTGTGCGATACAAATGTATAGATATGTCACCGGCACATACCCACAGATTGGTTCTGATGGAACTGGCCATAACAAATGCAACACACCTAGCTGGAACTGGCCATAACAAATGCAACACACTTGGATGCATAATGGACTACCCAGCATCCCCTCCACATCACACAACCCACTCCCGTACCTGAACGTCCACCAAATCCAGACGTACTTGGCCTACTGGTTTGGTGCAGCCACAGCTACACATAGTGACCACTACGCATATGTAGTAAGTAGTGTCACCCTAGGCGGTTGCAGGATTGCACACAACCTCATCACATTTTCGTAACTCCAAAAAGATGTTCGGTATTCCTCTTGTTGTGGATCGGTCCAATTTTTGGATATCCCTCATGGGATACGTAACCTGTGTAAACATTAGAACGGAAGACACGAAGTCCAATCCTGTAGATATCTGGACAGAAGTTGGAATGTGCATTAGAGGTGCATGACACTGTCCAGCCCTAAGTGGTCATGCATAACCTACTACCCAGGATCAAACACTCGCCCGTGACGCACGTGTCCCGACACGAATAAGCGGGAGAATATATTGCACACATTCGCATAGTGGCAAATGGTATAAGAGTGATGAAGGCACTGACGTAAACAGAATAACCCTGATCTACTGTGTGAGGGACACTTAATGTGTGTGTAGGTGTGACCGACCATACCTGTCAACCTCTGAGAGCAAGATATCTGGACAAAGCCATGAATAAAAGTGGGACAAAGGCCCAAAAGTAGGGACAATTTGTAAAGATTGCCCTTAGAAACTTAGAAAGTTGATAGAATAACAGTTTGTACATTGGCATTAATTACCTGAAGAGTATGAAGTCTGAAACTCAAATGTCTGTGATTATGTTCTGACTTCAGTCTTTAATGATTAGCTACTGATTTGCCAGAAAACAACAGTGTATTACAGAGGTTCATACATATTTACAGTAACAAACCTTCACATTTGTTTACTGTACTACTGCATACCTGTAGTTAATTCATGTCCAAAATAATAATCCTCGTATGAATGCATACAGGAAATAGTCAAATGTGAATAGGAACACCCCTCACCGTGGATTACGTATTGTAACCACCCCACCCATATTATGTATTGCCAACATAAAAAGCTGCTGACAGGTGCCGAAACACCTGTGTCTGTAAACACAGGTAAAAATCTATAAAATGGACAAATTCTGTCCATGTGCTTTGTCTGACATTTGAACTCGGTCAGGGCAGTTCCGTTCACCAGGCGGACAAGCCTAAACCCAGATCACCACATGAACACCCTGACAATCAAAGACTTGTATGTGCCAGGACTATAAGCCTTGGAGTTCTGCATATCCTTGGAGTGATTAAATATGCAGCTTGGGTCCAGAGCAATAGGGAATAGGGAATGTGTAATATATAGTACCGCGTTTTTCCCAGCAGGAGAATGGATGCCTGTGTTATAAGTGAAGCGGTGAGGCATATGTTAATGTAGCTATGTACTATGGGTATGCATATAAATGAGTCAAAACACCAATAGTATAGTGGTTACAGCATCCGGCCAACATGAATGCAGTCCCGGGTCAACTACGACTACAGCACATATAAGTTTAAAGTGTAATGAATGCGTCTGTGCTGTAAAGACATTTAAATATGTAAAGGTGAACGTGTGTTTCGCATATGTCCGTTAACCAGATTACAGATATTTTACTGGTACTGTCACAATTAATAAAGCCCATGTAAGCACAAAGTCTTAGTAAACATATGTAACCCACAATAAGGATATGCAAGTGCACCTGCGCGTGTGTAATCCGCTCATAGCATAGCAAATGAATGCTGTTTTCTACACGTTTATTTATATATCTATATATGGATATATATATTTGTGTATAGATATATATCCACATACTTAAACTAAATAAATATATGAAATAAAGAATGTACAGACATATATATATATATATATAAATATAGATATCTATACACACAATACATTAATTGATATATACATAACAAACATATAAACATATGTCCTTGTAGATATAACACATGTACATAAATAGGTTATGTCATAGCTATTATGGATAGACATACTGACATGCAAGAAAGGTAAATACACTGCTGCTTTCCAAACCATTGCCCGGAAAGTACCAGTGTGCCAAATCTGCAAGTTCTACTCTTTAAACATGGATATAGGTGTCCTTTGCAGGACCCCAAAAATTGGTCCACTACAGGCACCGTCCTGTAATGATCGAAGCAAAGAAAGTCACATCCGCAGCTACAATATAGCCGTACATGCAACAGTAGCTTATGCAAGGTAATAACACATGGGTTGACAGAATGTATGACATATGTCCCGATACGCGGAGAGAGGATAGTGCTTAGAAGTGTCTTCATACTTTATTATCACTCACATTAAATATGTCATTACTACTGTGAAGGGGTGTCAGGTATGGGAATCATGGGTATGCAATAATGGGCCTAGGTTCCCAGGTGTTGGTTGACACAGATTTAGTATGCCCGCCCCATGGGAGTGATTAATATTCCTATGTGGGTATAGCACATGCCTATACCTTCCAAAAATGAAGAACCCATCTACTGGATATTGTGTAAACCATTGGGGGAAGACGTAGGGACTTATATCAGTGTCATGTAAGCGATTATCATGGATGTACATGCATACGAATAAGATGGTAACCATACCTCTCAACCTTTCAGAATAAGACATCTGGAAAAAGGCATATTAAAATAAGTACAAATAGGGACTATTTTAAATATTCCTCTGACAAAGTTAGAATGTTGACAGAATAATGGATAATTCATTAGTATGAATGTTTTGAGGGTTATTAATTATAAAATACTAATGTCTGTCATTATTATCTAACCTCACAGTCCTTAATGACTTGCCACTAATTTACCAGAAAGGCACAATATTATGAAAAAAGGAACAACATTATAAGTCTAAGTTCAGGACATTTACCCAAAATGGGTACAGTTGAGAGGTATGAAGGTAACCCTGTCCTAAATAAATGTACAGAATTAGTGATATCAGGTGGACAGGTGTGAAGAAAGACGTGATGACAAATGACAAAACATGTATAAGTCAAAAGCATGTACCTCGATAAATGATAATGAATACTTATACCCTGTGATAGTCAATGTGGAAGGTTAATAGAAACAAAATAAATGTGTCCCTCAGGGTGTTATGCAGTGTCCCCGATACAGTGTTCAGTCTCCGACACTCGCATGTGAGTTCCGCCACTGACGGAAAGCGCAAATACCGGTGAACACATAAGGTAGATGATAGCATAATATGTTTTGATTAGCACTTGTTGGCTTTTGTGAGGAACACAACACTCTGGGCAGGTGTGTCCTGCAAAAGGAATGTAATGGCATCTGGCCTGTGATTTCTTCTTGTGTGTAGTGGTGTAATAAAATGATATGTCTTGTATCAGAAACAGATACATGTTATAGGAAACAGTATTATTGACTATACTACTACAAGAAAAATCTGAAGGTATGAAAAGTGCTGAAGTAGTCAGTTTAGTATTGACCGCAGGTATGTGTTGACTTGTCAAATGTCACAGCTGTATATATAGTACCTATAGGGCTGTCACCTTTACAAATGATGAAAGTGGGAGCTGCTCTGTAGAAATGTCAGACGTAGCAGGTCAAAACATATCTACAGCCATGCATACTCCACAAATAGACATATTAGCACACAGCAAAGCTTAGGCCAGGAGTCATGGAGCCTTGGCCGGCGTGTACGAGTAGAGTAAGAGTAGAGTCTGCCGAGCTATTCAGCAATATCCTGTAGGGGCGTGTAAGACAGCCCCTAAAACGAACATTGCACGGACAATGTTAGGATATGCAAATTACCCCATTTGTAGGTGAAAGCTATGCAAATGATGTAAATCTTCGATACATGAAACAGTAAGCTGTCCGTGCAAGAGTAGAGTTATGTGCAGAAATGTACTCGGATGTTAACCGAGTTACGTTCTGCAAGTAGCTAAACGGAGCAATGTCAGCTGCAAATAAAGGATGAATTTAGTCGAAGAAGCATGCCAATGGCCAAATATAAGGCCAGTGGCATATTTTTCCATTGGAAATTAATAAAACTCTATTTGTCCTCCCCCGATCTCCGGTGTGTAAGCGTAGCGCGGCGGCGTGAAAACACGCTGCACTTTTAAAACAAGAAAAATATTTAAAATATACATAGGAATTGTAATTTTAGTTAAAAGTTAGTTCGCCATGCAGGTGAATGGCAAGCTGAAGACAACATGGCTACTGAGTACTGGTTGCTATGTGTGGAAGTGCTCTGTCAGAGATGTAACCAAGCATTAGTAGGCAATCCGATGCAACTGAGGTTGAGGATAGTGAATCACAATTTGATGGGCCAAGCCACTACAGTGTAAGAGTAGGTTAAGGGGACTATCAGAGTAGAAGATAGGTGACATCATGAGTGTGTATGTATAAAACACTGTAATCCTATTGGAGCAGTGTGTCACATGTTTGCTGTCAGTTATTCATCAGTGGAAGAGGTGTGTTATGATTTATCCTAGGTAAAGTCAGGAAACTGATGGTGTATGCCATGGATATCACTGATGTTTCTTGCAAACCTGCGTATAGTGTGTTAGCGCCTGTGCATGCCTGTAAGCCCGAGTAAGCATGTGTGCGCGCATGTCAGCCCGTGTGCGCGTGTTGAAGAACAAGTAAGCTAATTTAAGAATGTTGAAGCCCGTGTAATGTCGTGTAAGCCACTGTACACGTTTGTAAGCATGTATAAATCTGTACTACACACATCACACACGTACTGCACACTCTGAAACACATGCTGCCAATACTACACACGTCAGTCAAATGGCACATGGATGGATAATAAATCTTCAGAATTAACAATGCTGTAAACTATACTACATTGATGGTCATAGCTGCAATGCATCATGCCTGCTTACATACACCTATAAGGATATCACACTTTGTGTTAACAACATTTTAACATTAATACAGTGCTATAAAGCCACCCTGTGCATCAGCACCATGTTAGTCTGTTCCTACATCACTGTTACACATTACAGGTGGTGGCACAGGTGTCATCATATGCACAGGGTATGGTGTTTCTTTTCCAGAGCCTGTCATTGAGCCACCCAATCAACATGTAAGTATGTGTGTGTGTGTGTGAGGGACAACAGTGTTTGCATGGCCCAATGTTGATGCAATGTGTGTGTATGTGTTAGCCCTAGCTGTTTGTTTCATGTGTGTGTGTCTACATGTACACAGTTTCAGCATGTGTCAGCCATATACAGGAGGTTGTGGGACAGTCACAGACCGTACCTGCCAGGCTGTACAGATCGCCATTATTGGCCATGGACACCCCTCCATGCATTCAACAATATTCCAGTCCTGCACCTGTCAATGTATACATATACATTCTTGGGATCTGTAACACAACCTGTGGATAAACGGGAGTCAGTAATGTTAACCTGATTTGCATAGTATTGTCAGTTAATACATAGTTATATGAGCCATACTCATCCTCCAAAGTAATAACCACTGCTGACTGTTGCTGAGATGTGCACACTACCATTTAAAGGTGCTGTACTATCATTGTTTTCAATGTCCCTTGTAATACCCAGCAACAAAATAACTGGTCACTACGCAAGTATAACCCAGGATCACTACAGCACACAGTATGCACACTATCATAGAGCCATAGCAGATTTACATACATCAAAGGTGATCACGTACAGATAATGCAGAACATTCAATAGTGCTAATATCCACATACACATCTATATCTATCTACATTACATATATATATATATATATATATATAGATATACACACACACACACACACACACATGCACACTTGGCAGGGTTGGGATCAGAACACAGACCTAACTACTTTATCACACTACAGCATTACACAAGTACAGAACACGCTACCGTGATTACTAGATCACAGCATTCACACAGGCGTACGTCTAGCTTGCTGGCATCATCATCAAAGGCAAAGACACCGTACGGATTTTATGGAGAGTGAATAGTGTAAAAGCAATGTACTGTTGTCATGCAGCGGGAAACTCACACACACACACACACACACACACACACACACACACACACACAAGTGGCAGGATTGGGATTAGAACACAGACCTAACTACCTTATCACACTACAGCATTACGCATTTACAGAACGCGCTCCCAGAGGCATATTTCTAGGTGGGTGACATCATCCGCAAAGGCAAAGACGCCGATAGAGAATATATGTGGTGTGAGGCGTCTAAAAGCATTACCATGTCCCCAGGCAGCTGGAAACACACACACACACACACACACACACACACACACACACACACACACACACACACACACACACACAGAGGCACACACTTGGTAGGGCTGGGAGTCGAACATACACCTAACTACTTTATCACACTTCAGCAATACGCATTTACAGAACGCGCTACCGAGATTACTCAACACAGCACTCCCAGAGGCATACTTCTAGGTGGGTGACATCATCCGCAAAGGCAAAGACGCCGATAGGGAATGTATGTGGTGTGAGGCATCTAAAAGCATTACCTTGTCCCCAGGCAGCTGGAAACACACACACACACACACACACACACACACACACACACACACACACACACACACACAGAGGCACACACTTGGCAGGGCTGGGAGCGAACGTACACCTAACTACCTTATCACACTACAGCAATAGGCATTTACGGAACGCGCTACCGAGATTACTCAACACAGCACTCCCAGAGGCATACTTCTAGGTGGGTTACATTATCAGCAAAGGCAAAGATGCCGATAGGGAATGTATGTGGTGTGAGGCATCTAAAAGCATTACCCTGTCCCCAGGCAGCTGGCAACACACACACACACACACACACACACACACACACACACACACACACACACACACACACACACACACACACACATACACTCACACACACACACATACACAGAGGCACACACTTGGCAGGGCTGGGAGTCGAACGTACACCTAACTACCTTATCACACTACAGCAATACGCATTTACAGAACGCGCTACCAAGATTACTCAACACAGCACTCCCAGAGGCATACTTCTAGGTGGGTGACATCATCCACAAAGGCAAAGACACCGATAGGGAATGCATGTGGTGTGAGGAGTCTAAAAGCATTACTGTGCCCCCAGGCCACTGGAAACACACACACACACACACAGGCACACACTTGACAGGGCTTGTAGTCGAACATACACCTAACTACCTTATCACACTACAGCAATATGCATTTACAGAATGCGCTACCGAGATTACTGAACACAGCACTCCCAGAGGCATACTTCTAGGTGGGTGACATCATCTGCAAAGGCAAAGACGCCGATAGGGAATGTATGTGGTGTGAGACGTCTAAAAGCATTACCATGTCCTCAGGCAGCTGGAAACACACACACACACAGAGGCACACACATGGCAGGGCTGGGAGTCGAACATACACCTAACTACCTTATCACACTACAGCATTACGCATTAACAGAACATGCTACCGAGATTACTGAACACAGCACTCCCAGAGGCATACTTCTAGGTGGGTGACATCATCCGCAAAGGCAAGGACACTGATAGGGAATGTATAGAGAGTAAGCAGTCTGAAAGCATATTACTGTCCCAAGGTAGACGTAGACAAACACTCGGCAGTGGTGTGATCAGGGCAACTAAATATCTACAGAGCACTACAACACCACTACATAGATACGGGACGCGCCACAGACAGTACACCCTGCAAGACAGTCAACCAGTGTGTTCAATGTAGGCATCCATCGTGACGTTGAAAATGGACATCTGTTGCCTGGATGTCCACCATCGCTATACAGGATGTCAGTGGCCATGCCCATACACAAAGGCACATCACCGACACAAGGTGTCGCTGGCCATGCCCACACGCTTAGTATCACACGTCCATTTGGAATGTACTCTGTGTCCATCTACACAATGGCATACTGGGCATGCTCACACACTTAGCAGTTGCAAAGGGCCATCTTGCATGCACACAGATTCTAAACACATAAGGGCGCAGTTTGGAATGTACTGTGTGTCCAACTACACAACGGCGTACTGGGCATGCTCACACACCTAGCAGTTGCAAAGGGTCATCTTGCATGCACACAGATTCTAAACACATAAGGGCGCAGTTTGGAATGTATTGTGTGTCCAACTACACAATGGCGTACTGTGCATGCTCACACACTTAGCAGTTGCAAAGGGCCATCTTGCTTGCACACGGATTCTAAACACGTAAGGGCGCAGTTTGGAATGTACTGTGTGTCCAACTACACAACGACGTACTGGGCATGCTCACACGCTTAGCTGTTGCAAAGGGCTGTCTTGCATCCACATGGATTCTAAACACGTAAGGGCGCAGTTTGGAATGTACTGTGTGTCCAACTACACAACGGTGTACTTGGCATGCTCACACACTTAGCAGTTGCAAAGGGCCGTCTTGCATGCAAATGGATACTAAACACGGAAGGGCACAGTATGGTATTACTGTCCCCATGTACATGAAGGCCACTCACATGTATTGACCAGTACAGACTCAGGAGCCATCACAGATCTCTCAGGTGCAGATCCCAGAGGTACACACCGCAGTCTACAATGTAGCCCTCAGACATCACCATGTCGTTGGACCAGCAATACACAGCCATACATCAACACAACACCGTGTGACTCATGACCAGTGGACTGTACATAGGCGTACAGCAACTGTGCAGACTACACATGTACTGACAGGGTTCCCTCATGTGTTATGCATTGCAATGATATCACTGTACATAACCAGGTTGGCTCTACACATACCAGGGGCCCTGGGTCTTACACAGCTGTGACAGAGGACTGTCGCTGTACACCAATGAACACATATGTTTGGATATGTCATACATGTAATTGCAGTGGATATGTGCATGGACCACACACACAACACATATGTACATAGCATAGCTTTTGCTGTCCTCCGTGCAGACAAGTGGCTACAGCAATCATAAACACGCAAATGGAAGGTGGGTCCATGGCTGTTGAATGCCAACAGTACATGAGGTAGCAATGTTGACCGAGGACACATTCCTTCTGTACTAGTTACCCATTACACTCATCCTGTCATACAACAGTCCATGTGTTATGTATGTCAACACACATGTCCACCAATTGCAATGCATACAAACATGGCTACATGACAGGCATGTAGGGCCAACACATACATGTACAAACTGTAGTGTGCATGCAGCTACCATGCATGTGCAGTAGCTGATGTAAGTAACTCATCTGTGCCTAACTACAACATGCAGTTGCAATGCAGCCCCATCATTGACACCTGTATATGGTGACATACTGACAGTACGGTAGGATGTACATCAGGTATGGATGGATGTGTGTACATAAAGTGGTGATCCACCAGTGTAGATGGATGTTCACCGGGGACGGCTCACAGGTGTGTCACATGCCATCCTACCATTACATGTGCAAACAGTATGCTATGTAAATGTTACTTGACAGTGAAGACATAAAACCGACACAGCGGTCGGGTGTTACTGACTGTACGTCACTTGACACCTGTAACACTTACATCCTCCCGTGTGCATATAGCAGCACAATTGCTGGACATAGCGTTGGTACACATAATGTGGCCAATACTACTGCATGTCTGTCAGACGTATCATCATATAGCAGGTGTATCATTCACAGTACTGCCATGTGTGTTTGCATGTGTGACCATATATGCCACATATGGTGGGGATACATCCCAATTGTTAGACATCTGTACATACTGTAGTGTGGAAAGCATGATGTAGGCAGGTGTGGTGTGTGTATCACACACATCAGCTATCCATATGTGTATGACAGTTGTGGTCTGCACAGTGTGTGTGTGTGTGTGTGTGTGTGTGTGTGTGTGTGTGTGTGTGTGTGTGTGTGTATGGCTGTCTGGTGCATGAAGTGAGGGTGTATGCTACCATACAGAACACACAGAATCCCTAACCCCTCATGGTGATGCAGTCTACTACCCTGTTGATGCCATCTGTCTCAGCCGTACTGGCTACCTGTACATGTCCTTTCTCTGTGTCGCATCATGTGGGTGCACAGTACTGTGAGGGTGATGACCACATAGGCAAGGGTCCTCACCTCAACACTATGGGGTGTGCATTATAGTGTTGTTGACCCCGTGAGTTTGGGCATGTTCCTGTAATGTGACAGGGTATTACTGCTACACAGTGAGGCCTCATGCTATCAAGTGGCCTCTAACGTTATCATTGGCCAGACTGCTGTGTACAACCCCTGCACCATGTCAACATACCTGTGATGTGACCTGGTATGGATGTTACATCTCTAGCCACTGTAGCCTATTAAACTGCACACATGCTGCTGGATCAGTATATGTGTGGACATGTGTGGTATGTTAGACTTTCCAGCTGTCCGGTTGAGGCTACGTATAGCATGCTGAGATTGCCATACGTGCCTGTGAGTACTCTACAGTTACACATGGGAGACTGCAAACACTGCTACCTGTAGGCACATGCAAGGAGACCATAAGGAGGGAACAGGGCATCATTACCAACATGCTGTTACTGTTGTTACCGAGACACATACTGTGAACATATAACAATGCATGCTACACCTGTACTACATCGTATGTCTGGTGCATGTCAACAGTACACAACTAATGTAATATACACATCTCTCACTATTCTTACACAACTAATGTAATATACACTTCCCTCACTAGTCGTACACAACTAATGTAATATACACTTCTCACTATTCTGTTCACCCTGTGCATCAGACCATTTGAGCATGTCCCTGCACCGATGGTGTGGATGACAGGGATGCAGCACAGGCTTCATCATATGCACAGGGTGAAAATGTTTGCCAGGGGCATAGGCTACACCAATGGGTGACATCATGTGTGTGGGTAAGGGCCGGTGATATGATTGGACATGTCTGTTCAGTATGCATGTGGGTGTTGTGGTGCCCTACAGATGTGTTTGCTGTGTGTGTGTATGTGTGCACACAGTTCTGCCTTTTGTGAGGCCTACACAGGGGTATTATTGACAGCTCCAGATTGTACAGACCATGTTGTACAGCTCACTGTGTCCAGCCACGGCCACGTGACCTGTGCTTGCCAGGGGTTGCACAGGCACGACCAGGCGGAGGTACAGATTGGCTACTGTCCGACGACACATGTCCACTGGAACCATGTCCCCGCTGGGAACGTCCAGGGTCACGTCCACGTGGCCTGCTGTGTCCTGGTGTGGACAGCACAGCAGCAGCTGCACTACTACTGCTACCGGCACTATGGGAGCGGGCATGTGAGGTGGCACGCTCACGTTGACCTGCACTAGGTGGTGTAGCTGGCCTACGTCCACGTGGCCTATGCCTCACTCCTACCAGATTTTCCAGCACAGACAGCTCACACCCGTGGATTGCCATGCCATGGTCAAGGATTCCGACCATGTCACCCAATCGCCTGTCCAGAACATCAGCAATCTGCTTTAGAGCATTTGCCAATGCCTGGATGTTGTCATTTAGGGTACAGATAGCAGCCCTCTGCAACCTCTGCCCTTCTCTGTTCTGCCATTCAGCATGTGCCTGTGCCGCCATTACAGTCTGGAACATGCGTCTGGTGATACCAGCTGCTGCACTCTGTCCTGCAAGTGCATGTCTGCCAGAGGTCCTCCTACGAGCAGCACCGGCCACATGCCTGTGTGGCACATCTGCAGACATTACACTGACACCATGGTGTAGAGACACACCTTCTGTAGCCACCACACGTTCCTGTTCCACGCTAACAGACGCTGACTGTCCTTCCTCTATGGCCACTGGTGATGTGGTATGTGTTGGCAGCAGAACTGTGTGCGGGGAAGAGGGGGACATAGCTGGGATGGCAACCATTGGCACAGATTCAGCCCCTGACAACCCTGCCTGTACCTCATGCATATGTTCATCACTGGTAGTATCTGTGGGGACACTAACATCAGATGGACCGCAGGAGGGTAACGCACCTACATCACCTGTGAATGCAAAGAAAGACTCTAAATTACAATAGACACACACACAGACACACACAGACACCATGCATGTGATTTGACAGACGGCATGCAGTATGCCTGTGATACAGCAGACGGCATGCAGCACAGACATTAATAGTGTTAGTAAGCATACCCCCTGGGGTGCACACTACAGCATGCAGGTGTCATATCAGTAGCCATGCCGTTCACACAATCATGGTAGTATGCATGCATCCCCATGATACACCATGTGGACCAGAACAGGATAACAGTACACATGGCTGATGTGACCTTGACATATAATCTGCTGATGTGTGCATTAACATGCATACATGTCTGACACAATGGTGTCCTGACACATGTACAGCATCATAAGGGGCATCACATTGCAGTGTTGTCTGTATGCCCTACAGATAGAATGCATGTTTAGCAAATGTGCATGTGCATGGAAGGGTAGTGTGAGCCATCTACATTGCTCTACAGTGTGAAGTACAGACACTGTGCCATTGCATGGCATCATGAGGCTTCTATATTGCTATACAGTGCATAATATGTACACATTGCATAGCCATAACTGCATGCATACCCATGACTTAACTGTGGATTGTGACCCACAATGCTGAGGTGTATACACACCAAACCATGCTGTGTCATGTGACAGGTCACTGGAGGACCTACAGATGACCCCCCTGCACAACAACTACAGAGTCTTAGCTGCCTGGCAACCATGTCCACACATAGCAGACTTGTCAATTCACCATGTCCCACATAACATTGATGTACCACACACACGAGGTGCACAGCTAACGGTGATGTCCTACAGCAGTAAGGGAAATGTACAGTATCTGTGTCCTGATGTGGTGTCAATGTCTGTGGAAGCTGTAGAGGTGACTACTGTCATGCTATGACACAGGCGTGATGTTCAACACATCTTATATGGTAGACATCAGTGACACCTCCACTGGCTGTGCACAGGCTTTTAGGATGTCCAGTGTACCACATCAACTGTATAATCGGACAACTAAGGCTATAATTGGACCATGTGTGGACAATGTGAAACAAGGTGTATACACATCACATCTACTGTGTGGCTGCGTATCTCTGGCCAGCCCCCATGGCCATGTGTGCACATGTGTTGGACAAATGTGTGTGATGGCTGTCTATCACACATGTCTGTGTTGTCCCATATGACATACACCCATAGATGTCAGATATGTCACCATCCACAGGGCTATGCAGACAACAGGTTGTATGTGGGGTATGGGTTATGGGATAGTGTGACATTATTGCAGCCAATACACTACGTGTCTGGGACATGTCAGATGGCACATCACAATGTGTGCACCCATTGCAGGGGAATATAACACAATGGTGACTCCTGTGGGCTGCCCATATCACAGCTCACTGTGTGGTACTGTTTGCGTACCACACGTGTTGTTCCAATGTATAGTACATATGCCTCCATTGTAGAACACCTCCACCGTTGTATGCACAGCTGACCACACATGTAGCAATGACAAATACTCTGGTTTAATGTCAGTGTATCATTTCATTATATTGCACATGGGTGGCCTATGTGAATGATGGGTGATGCGACCTGTATATCGTGAATGGAATGAACATCAAGTGTACAAGTGTTAACTGGCCACATGGTGAATAGATCTATGCTTTAACATGCCTGATACTGATGGCAGTCTCACCTGCAATGGACTCATGTCTGTGCGGCATGCCAGAGGTACCTGTATAGGGGTGACGCAGCAGTATGAACATTATCCATGACTGTATGACAGCCACAGGGTGCACTGTGCATGTTAACACATTCGCCTGTACAATAGCATATAGTATGCACATGCGTGCATACACAGGGTAGCATACTGTAGTATGTAGCATGTGTGTCCACATACCATGCATATGTTGTTACATTACATAATGTACAGTGACACATGCATGTAAATGGGATATAGTAGCCATATGTGCAGTACTGACTTACCAGGAAACTCCAGACTCCTTGGTTGGGAGACACCCACCTCCACGATGGCAGCTAGTGTTTCTGGATGCTGTTCTGAAGGTGTCCCCAGACTGGCCAGTAGCTCCTTAGTGTGTGTGAGTGGGGGCTGGGTTGGTGGCCCACCACCTGTTCCACCTTGTTCCCTGGTCATTGCAGTGGCACCCTGTTTTGCATGTCGTATCAAGTCCGTGCAGTGTCTGCGCACCTGCTGGTAGGTGCAGTTATAGCCACCCACATCGTTCACTCTCCTGTGAAAATCCTGCCACAGGTCGTCCCACTGCTGGGCATGCTGTGGCACATGGCTGAACAACACCTGGTAGTTCTCATGGAGGTACAGGATGAGGATCATCCTCCTGGCGGCTGTATGCTGGAAGGCGTGTACGAGGCATTATCTGTAAGACATAATGATGGTGACAGGTCACAGTTTCAGTGATGTACAGAGATACTGCTGCACATACATTTCTATGACATCTAGTGCATCTGCACAGTTATCTTTGCAAATCATCATGACACTGACACAACTGACATGTTTATGTCACACACATGTAACACCCGTTATGCATTGGATATCATCACCATATATGTGTGTCACCTCATTACAGTGTTCATACTCCATGTGAATGCTGTCTTGATGTGGGCATGTCTGTTTGCCTGCACTGTTGTTCTTACCTATCTGCACATGCCTGGATGTGTCCACGGTAATGCTGTTGACCTTGATGCTGTGTATATGTCACATATCAACACAGACACAGCCTTAATGGACTTGAGCAGTGACAATGCACACATACGCATGGAAACCTTTACATGCATGTGTTTTGCCATATACATCTACACAGCACTGTACAGCTGTTCAACATACTGCCATGGATCGCCTGTGTTGCACATGTGATAGACATGGGACAATGGCTAGTCGGACGTCATTCACAGGGATGGTTATCAACTATAGCATGTACGGACAAGGTTTCCTAGCTGTATCCGACAGCCATTATGCCACCGCAAGGTGCATCATTGCCACATTACTGATCCAGACAGTTGATACTACATCTACCATGTGGCCATCACACCATGTATGACAGGGATGACATGTGCAGCTTTGATGGACAGGGTTGCTTGGTATGGCAGGAGTATGTCACATGTATGGCACAGAGATCTGTCCAGCATGTGGCGATCCTAGTATTAGGAGGGTGGCTGTCCATGACGTATGTCTTTCAGATCAGCATATGGACATGTAGCATGTCTATCATCATAGTGTAGCACGTCTTTATGCAAGGTAGACAGCATGCTGCATAGTGGAGGTGAGGATTGAGAAGGCTAGTATCGCCCATCCACGCATGGCCATTACCCCTTAAAGGTGATATGTGATCCAATATTGGTCACCCAAGTGGTGTGTATGCCTGTCCAATGATCTCCGTGCTCATGGATGGCACCCTGTCATGACATGGGTACCTTGTATGTCTACCTAAGGGGCCTGGAGACGTCACCAAGTCAGGGAGGTGTACTGCACAGCACCATCCCTTACACAGTGTCCATAATGTTGACCACAGCTTAGGTGGTAGTTAATGGGTACAGGGATGTTCACCTAGCAATGACAATGCTGATATCATCCATCAGAATGTGCACATATGTCACACACCTCGCCCACACAGCCAATTCTGTATGTTCTTCACAACACTGACACAGCTATTGCTCATAGGTCATGGCCATTCACATCCTTACATACACAGATGCCTGACATTTGTCTGTGTGGTATGGGCTACAATGAGGGTGGAGTACAACACATTAACCCTGTTTTACTGTAGCTGGCACTGGTGTGGTATGCACATGTCACTCTGGTACCTTTTGTAGTTGTGAGTCTGTCAAAAGGCCACTGGTAGAACACTCCTGTGACATACAAAGGTATTTGTAATCAAACATCCGTACTGTCTTGTACATCTGTACTGCTAACATCTACATTGATAATGGTTCATGAACATGCAGACCATACTCAGCAGGGTTATAGTGCGGTGCCACCCATTATGACTGTCGTCACCACTTGTGGGCTGATATTATCCAACACCCTATCTGTATTGTATGTTCATGCTCAGCACTTGTTCAGAACTTGTGAGCATGGCATGAGCTACTGATTAATATAGCACCCATTCCACACCATTTCCCACAGGTACACTGTCTGTCCTCACATTTCCAGCTTGCTTACAGTACAGCAGCTGTTGTACACACGTACCTCTCATATCCTGTGAGACAAGTTTGTATATACAGGCATGTCCAACTGTCACGTACCAGTGCTATTGCCTGTCTATATGATGGATATGTTGTACATGTGGCAATAGAGCAATTGTCTCATGTACACATTCAATGCTCACCTCCCAACATATGACACTACAGCCTGTGGGGGATGCACATATGCAGCCCTGCTGGGGGTAATGCTGTCACCAACCCTGACTGCACCTGACAGTCATGTGGGGATGTGTAACATTCGCAACACACCCCACTCATCACATAGTCTCACATGATCTCCACCACAGGCCACACATACGAGGACAACTTGTGCAGTACCTCTCCATACTCTGTGTAGGCACCAAAGGCAGCCCCCATCACCAAACACAACATCACCAACTTATAGCCCACAGACTCATGTGTGCCCATCACATACAGCCAATAGGGTGTTATAACATACGCAACACACCAGTCATAGGTGACTCTGTAGGCGGTCACATTGCTGTTCCACTCAGCAGGCTACACAAGGCAATAGTCGCTTACATCTTGCTGTCGGGTAACTGGTTCTGCAACATAACCTATGCACCCATGCCACACCTCACCAGGTACGATGTGACTGTCATTCTCCATGTTAGTGTGACTGCCCTGAGATGCCACTTCACAGACTACATGTGCAGGGACATGCAATAGCTCACCAGTCTTGTAGCCCTGAAGATGTGGGCCAAGCCCTGGGGAGCATTATGCATTCATCCGGACTTGATACCACTGTACGATGACTGACTGTGTCACTTCAACTGTTGCCTATGCTTCTGCTGTCATTCCACAGGCATCTGGTATCTGTCCGCTTTGACTGACTTGGTCAAACAACACAATGCTTTGGCACAGATGACCTGCACCTGTCAGCCCTGGGAGTACAGATCACATGTAAGGCTCCTGCTGCTTCTATACTGCCTGTCTTGCACAGTTTCCAATAACAGTCACCGGCAGAACGGGAACTGGCATGCAAAACATGGGGTCATGTGACACAATGCTTGACATCTTCTTCTGTGACGCACGCAGACTAGGCACACCTTATAATGCACTACTTCAATATCTCTGCAGTGACTAGGACCTGCCTCTAGGCTCTGCAGAGCACACCTGCAATGACAGGTTATAGACAGACCATACCTTTCAGGCACGTACCTGGACCAGCACACCCATGGCTGAGGTGTTCCCATATTCCACTATGTTGTACACACATCCTGGCTAGTTACTTAGCACAATGCATCAGAGGTGCTCCATGTGCAACTAACTGTGTCCGGAACCGCTATACACATTGTAACAAGCTACGGATTCAACAACATACCCCACAGTTACCAGACCTCATTTGTTGGTGTACTGGACAGTAAGGCTCAGACAGCTACTACTGATGTGAGACTGACACTACCCCACACTTAACTGGGATAGCCACTCATGTACTGACACATCCGTGAGTCATAACCTCCACTCGGCTGGATCAACCCATACACACCACCTCCAAGACCAACATTATCCTTGACATGAACACTACCAACATATGACTGGTGTTCCACACCTGGGGTTATCCCCTCATTGGTGGATTCCGAACATATGCTAATCACCCTTGTTAGCCACATCCTGGCACTACACCCTTCATGGCATACACAGTACATGAGTACTACAACACCTACTACAGATGTCTTATGACAGCGGTAGTTAACATCATGACACCTGTGCAGATGGACAATGCACATACAAATGCTGAAACATACCCCAGTGCACTTCATTAGCACGTACACAACTGCATGGATCATGCTATTCCACACAGAGCTATGATGGTACCCACCAGATAACAGACGCCACTCTGGTGGTCAAGTTCCATGGACATAATTTACAACAATGGGTGGAGGCTGTTGCACAGTGGTGTACAATCCTATGGGTAGGGTAGCTCACTGGTCAGCCTCAGTAGGGCCACGGGATCCCTCATCACATACTCCAAGACTAACTACGTAAACATTACTGCGACACATTCCGGGGTGTACCACAAGGCATTATGGTGGTATGTCAGTAGTCAATGGCAATACCCACATCTGCTCTGACATACAACAGTCACTCTGGAACATTACAGAACCAGGTGATGGTGGCAACATGCTGGCAGATGGATTCAATGCTAACATTACACCCTGTCACTCACTACAGGGCCACAATCCATGCAGGAACATTGCGGTGTCCCTGCGGTCACACCTACACAGTACTAACCTGCACTCTATATGTCCTGGGACACTGGCCCCATGTCACCTTCCAAAATCCCAGGCTGTGATGTCCACAAACCTCTGAACGACATGTCTCCCCACTAGGCCACCATAGTCAGTAATAGCCTTGTATCAGACATTGTGGCCCCTGAATGGCACACAGCAACAGTTACCACACTCCACACAGGTGGCGCCACAATGCATGAGTGAGACTATTGTCCTACACACCTGACTGGACTGTTCTGCATGGCCATGGGGCACATCATCATGGACATCATTCACAGAGACATTGTTGGGCTCCGGTCCTTTGATGCCACCCGGGTTGGACTTGTTAGGGCCAGAGCATGGCTCCTACACCTGGTGGACTCCTTTCATACAGTTACCAGGGTAGTTGATGACGGTACGGGGGGTCCACACAGTCTACATTGTCCTCTCATTGCCTTTCAGCACTGTTCTCCATTCTGGTATTGACAACATACACATCCACCTGCACATCATACCCTATGTCTCAGGATGTTATGCAACGTGGCTCATGGACAGGACACACAGAATGAGGGTAGCATACCATAGTACCTACTGCATTTCAGTTACACTTGGCATACCACAGTCCTCAGTCATAGGGTCCCTCATGTTCAGTATATGCTTCCCTGAGGTACAGGCTAGCACAGAGGGACTTTTCCTGCCTAGCTTTACAACCCCCTGCATACAAAGCGCCATGATTGATCCACCAGCTGATACTGACTCCACCCATATGTGTGTCACTGTGACGGATACCTGATATGAATATCATGGCCTCAAGCTGCATGACACAAGGTGCATGAACATCACCTTTGCATTACACCTTTCACCCACTGACTATCACATAGGTGGTAGTCCCCTACATATATGTCACATTGTACGTGTTCATAGTACACACAAATGTCGCACCCACTCCTGTGATTACCATATTGCCACTGTGGTGTGGATATCCTTCTACTTGGCCACACTTATCTGTACTGGGTGTGTAGCTGGTACATAGGCACCCATTGTACCTCTGAACTCCAGACTTCTACACACATTCAAGGGTACAACACCCTGTTTAGGGTGTACCTTACACAACAGCTACAGCTTTACATACCACAACATTAACACACCATGACGTTTATTGAGCTCCGACAGTTAAAGTATGCGGCTGAACTACGGACACCACGTCTGTACACATTTGCATACTACATACTCAGGGGTGACCTCTGCTGAACAGACAGGGCCCATGTCCACAACAATATTAATGGATATACTCCACTTACGCGACATAAGCAAAAGCCACTGTGAGCAACATGCTCATGGATATGTGCACACACGCAATGATGAGTGGGATGTGCTTGAGGGTTACATTCCCAAACCGGACACTCACCATGCTTTGGAACATGATTCCTATGTACATCATGCAGGGACACTCAGTAGCACTGTTCATGTGATACCTCACTCGGTGGATGGGAGACACATGTATGCCAGGAATCACTGCAGTGGCTGTACTGTGCAGAGGTGCAGGTAACACATGGCTCTGCTGTTCATAGGACACTACCCTAGAGAGGTGCCACTGGTGTGAACACTGTAGTTGCGCTTACACATAGACTTGCAAGACTGCATACTAACCCACTATGAACCTGTGAAGCTATTACATGTCCTTTGTGCATGGTTACTTGGTAGCCCTTCCATTTAGATTAGCTATCATGCTATTACAATGTCCAGTGACTACAAGCCATATGTATCCTGTTATTGTACATGTCAATAGACGATACCTTTGGTATGCATGATATGCCTGTTATGCTGTGTAGAATATCTGACATATCTACATACAGTACTATACATTACACATATTTACATAGTATCCCATAATGCAAAGCATACTTGCACAGCGGGACCACCTTAGACATGTCATTGTCATTATATGCCCATACACATGCCTACTGTGACAGTATATCAACATATACTATCCCCTGCTGTGGCACGTACTTGTCGGACATACCCTACCACTGACAGTGGGTTGTATGGAATTGTTCTGTTTAAAGCCCTCATGCAGCATCCCTTGTGGTGTCTGTGATGTTTACCTTGTGGCTCACTGCTGGACGCACAGTTTCTACAAGCGTTAGTATGCTCAGCAAGACATCACTACATAAATACCTTTTCCCATTTTATGCATTGCAGACACTTTTAATTAATGCAAACCAGGCTATACATACACTAAATAATTAATACAAAACATGCTATACATACACTTACATACCGAGTGTTCTACATACCTTGTTATTGTTCCAGACTTTCGTCGCTATCTCCCTTACACTGTTTAAACAGTTATATGGTATGAGCATACGGTTTGAATGTCTGGCAAGTCATCCTTATATACGTCGATACCTGTAACATGTGGTTTCCTGCCGCCAATTGGTGTTCCTGAGTGACTAATTACTTGCACATCAGCTGTGCAGCTACTCCATTCGCCAATTACGTGGCAACAGTGGGATATAATTGAATTCTCCACTTGGGCGTTGCCCATTTGCCCTACCTTCAGGGAGATGGCCTGTATTGTGTTTTGTTGTGTGTAATTGCAACTGTATGTGTAGAGTCAAGTATACTTTGGATTCATGTCCCCTGTGGATTGTGTGTGAAGCTAGAGTATGTGGTTCAACATGTGGGTGTACCTGTCATCCCAACCGTCTGATAACGGACTATTGCAAACAAAATCTGTAACATCGCCATTTGTTCCATTATACAACGACTACAATTTTGCATGGCACCTTTAATTGTGTCTCTCACAAGGTATGCTGACGGTTCTGCAGATGTAATTGACTGACTGGATGTTTGTGCTGTAATTACAGTCTGTATTGCTATAGTTTCTAGTGTGGGGGATGTCGGTGGGTATACACAGCATGTAGCATTGTGGGGTTTGCATTTCTACATATTACAGATATATATGTGTATGGGCCCCTTCCCTAATTAAAGAGCTATCAGTTAGTAGGCTTATGTTACGGAATTTTACATTGGGCCGTTGTTAATTGGTTTCTATATAGTATGCAGGTGAGGTTGATACTTCCATACCTCCGGAATTGCAGCGATATGTAAAGGGATATTTCTAAATGACAGCTATCCCGTGTATTTCTGTCCCAGATATTTGCAGTCATTGCAGTTGTGTTGGTGACAGAACCTCTTTGCCATGGGTTGCCACCTTTTCATATGCCCATTGTTGGACACTTGCGGGACACACAGCGGTGTTTACAGGCCGACACAAAGCCACGGTCAGTACACAGGATAGAACATACTTTTATCCTCAATACATACCTATTGTTGTGGGACTTATCATATTGCATGTAACATTTACGTTTCTTACATACAGGCATAACTATTTCATGCAACTATTACATAATATATGGGACATAATAATGTCCTACAATCTCGGACATTTGCCCTTTGTAATGTTTTATGTCAGGACACACCTGCCCAGGGAGGGGCTGTCCCTCCTAATGTGGGACAGGTGGTAACTGTATGCCTATGGCTAGCTATACCCACACCTACCATAATGATCTACCTCCGAGTTGGCACTAACAGACACATGATGCGGACACACACACACACACACACACACACACACACACACACACACACACATTACAGTCACACGGAAATGCACATGGCACCCTCAACACACACATACACAGACTATGGCACTCACAAACACAGTTGAACACAGTACCCACGTGGACCGCAACACCGGCAGCGGTAACTAAGTGTCCCTTCATATTGTCATAGAACTTGCGGTTCTACTGTTCCGGTACTGTGTTGTTTCAGTCTTTCAGCCTTGTGGTTACACGTGTCGGTATGTTACACATTCCATAGTTGGCGGTATCCTATTTATTTGTACCTCCAAGGTGTTATGAATGTCGTTGACCTATCTATATATTTGCAGATATCGGTGAATCCGTATATATCAACATATATCACTCTATCGCCCTTTCAATCTGTATTATATATATATATATATATATATATATATATATATATATATATCTGACAGGGAAAGTGACAGGCAAGCTACACCTTTCATTGTGTACTTGTCAGTATATACTGTTTCCTGGACTCCGCACGTTTGTGTCTATACCTTTCACATTACACACCTGCCGTAGGTTAGGGTTACCAGCTGTCCCACTTTGCGAGGGACAGTCCCTCTTTGGGCAGTTGTGTCCTGCAAAATATTTGTAAACATGGCAAATGTCCTGAGATTTTAGGACATACTTATTTCCTATAGTTTATGTAATAGTTGCATAAAACAGTTATTCTGTATCTGAACCACCTATATGTTATAGAAACAGAATAAGTAAGTAAACATTACAAGAATAAGCTTTTATCTAGGCAAAACAGTGAAGTTCTGATTTTTGTACTGGCCGGGTGTATGTGTCGGCCTGCAGACATCTGACGTATGTCCCACATTGGTCATTTGAAGAGGTGGCAACCCTACCATAGGTACATCTTGGCTAGCAATAGTGTTAGGTGATTGTATACATGATTGCGTGTTTCTACTCCTGGCAGTGGTCGTTTTACCCTTCAGAGCAGGCGCTATTAGTACAGGGGTGAATAATGCTGGTTTCACCTGTTCTGGACATCATTGACCATGATCTGTGCGATATTCGGAGAAGCTTAGCCCTGTTTCGCGCATATCCGTATAGTCATATTTAAACGTCGCTTACCAGCAGTTGGCAATGCATATTCCTGTTAACGTGTGCTAAACATGATCTGACGACCTGCATCCGACATGCATTACTCGTGCCTTTGGGATTACGTTACATCCCTTGCAGGACGTGGGACTGGGAACATGCACGACGGTTACTGCATTTAACACTTGGACATCTGGGATTTGTACACGTGTTATGTCGTTTTGTATGTGGAGTATACTACGGCTGTTACTCCATACTGCACTCACATGGGTAACTCAGTTAGTTTACATATTGATGAGTCCAGTTAATGGTATGTCCATGTGATGTTTACTGGATGTGCTCCGGCATTGGGTATGTATATCACAGTGAGCCACACACGATACTGTGCTACACCTTCAAACGACCGTAGGTGGAGCATGCTGGGGTGACGAATACCTGTCATGGGTACACCCCATGTCTTGACACAACATCCATGATTACATTATGTGGAGCCCCTCATTAACGCAGCAGGGAATCTGTGCTGAGTGTGTGCAGAACAGTGCTTACACACATGTGCTCCCGCGATTGCCTCTGCTCCACTAAGCGACAGTTGATTACTCGATGTTGTGGTGACAGCGGACACTGTTTGCCCCGTTTGGTGTATGGCCTCTGACAATCGGGCGTGTACCTACCGATGTACCTGGGAACCTATACACACAGCACCAACCTATGCTGATAGGTGCATGTACTGTTCAGGTGTTGACATTCTGTGTTCCAATAGCTGTTGTGTGTACAATGTTTGAGGGCTGCCTATGTAGGATTCACACAGTGGGCCACCTATACATTACAGTTTACAGGTGGTCGTGTTTGTGTGCTATCCATTTTACTGTGTGTGCAGGTGGAGAGGTGTGTCAGTTCGTAGGGGCCTACACTGTCAGTGTATGTGCTATACATTCCCTCTTTGCCAAGGTGTAGGCATATTGGGCACTCCTCCGTCTGCCTACTGGGGCTGGCACAGTGTGTTCGTGGTCTGAATCCCTCTGTGCCTGTGATGGCCTTGGCAATTGCGGTGGGCTATGAGGGCCTTCACCATTTTGTCCCTGCTGCAGCTGTTTCCACAGGATCATATTATGTAGCATGGCACATACTAGGAAGATGTGGGCAACCATGCCTGGAGAGTACTGCAAGGCTCCACCAGATGTGTCCAAGCACGGGAACCGTGATTTCAGCATCCCGAACACATGCCCTATGATGATTCTGGTTTGTGCGTGTGCCTCATTATGGCGTTCTTGCATGGGTGTGTGTGCATTTTTGATGGGAGTCATCATCCACGGCTCCAGTGCATAGCCAGCATCCCCCACAAGGTGGCCATGTGGGATGTCCCCCCTGACAAATACCTGATACAGCTGTGAGGCATGCCAGATATGGGAGTCATGGTAGCTTCCAGTGCTGCCAGCACACACATCCATGATAATGCCCTGGGCATTGCACACGACCTGGCAGTTGATGGAGTGGAATCCCTTGCGGTTTATGTAGCGTCTACCATGCTCACTGGGTGTTGACTTGATATGTATGTGCGTGCAATCTATCACACCCAGTACCTCCGGGTAGTGTGCCACATGGTGGAAGTGACGCATATTGCTGGCCAACTCCTCCTGAGTTCGGGGGAAGTATGTATGCTCATTGGCATGTGGTAACATGGCATCCAGGAACTGGTGTAGTACCCTGGATGCTGATGCCTGTGAGATCCCCATTACATCTCCAGTTGGCCTTTGAAAGGTACCTGTTGCTAGTATTCGCAAGCTTACACATACCTTCGTGTCCACTGGGATGGGTTCCCCTCTGTTGTTTCTGGTTCTCAGGCGTGGCCGGCACAGCTCCACTATTTGCTGTAAGATGTCCCTGTCCACCCTGTAACGCTCTACTATCTCCAGATCATGTAGCCCCCGGTAGGTTACCCTTGGTCTGAACACTCTTCTCCTCCTCTGGGGCCTGCGGTGGTTGTCGGCATCATCCTCCACAACACCGTCAGTCTCTAACACATGCTGATGAATCACAGCTATGGCAGCTCCCAACATGTACATTTTAAAAGTTCCCCGTGTGTTTACACCTATGGTGCAGTGGTTGGGAATACACAGGTGTGTGTAGGGTGCTTTCACGCTTTATACTATTGTGCTGTGAACACCGATGATGTCATAGGGTGTGTATGTATGATCGTAGCTACAGGGTACCTTATGTGTTTTACTACCGGAACTACTATTGTGGTGCCTTTGGTGTTGAATTACATTTGGCTGCTGTGGATTACCTCTTGACCTTCCCTTTACATTTCTGCATGTTCCACTTACCATTTTCTGGCATGCATCCAGCAGCCTGCTTTCATTTGTACTTTCCTAGACCTGGCTTATCTTGCATAATGTGTTCTATTGCCGGTCTACTGATGGTTTGCTTTGCTCTGCTATGACAGATCTCCTATCTTTGCAATACAATGCCTCCCCTCCTTTCTTTGCAATACAATGCCTCCCCTATCCTGTTTTGCAGGTTTCTGCGAGCAGACTTGTCAGCTGCCGTTGATTGGCCGCCGTGAGTTGATTGGTGTTAATTGCTCAGTAGTACTCCAATTACCCTACTTCTGCATTTCCTTCTTTTCTTCCCCTGACCTTCCTGTTTGTTCTATTGTTCGCAGCGCGTGCATCCTCTTACCGGGTTTCGGGCACGTTTTCATCCCCGTACACATGCGCTTTCGGGCACCATATGTGCTCTCAGCTAAACGATTCTATACCTTCCTCCCCACCCCTGTCCTGCAGCTTTGCTTAGCAACAGCCAGGCCAGATTTGCATTGCTCCAATGTGCTTAGTGCTACTGTGGCACACCCGTCTGCTGATGTCATGTATCTCCTCTGAGCCACTCCTCGGTGTTATAGCGCTGCGCCTTATGGTACATCCTTCATCCAGTGGGACATTTGCGATTCAGTATTACCTGCCTCATTTGCATGGCATTAACTACTAATTCATAGTTACCGTGCCGAACACTGTCGCAGGCCCTTAGCAACCCTTGCACCTTGGTTGTGGTGTACCATGCCTACCAGTGCGTATTATGGTGAAAACCTGGTTTGTATTACATTGCGATTTCATGACATTTGTATATATTTTCTTTGTGTTCCTGTTTGCACACACATGCCCTGCGGTTGTACTGTGCGTTACTGTGGACATGACATTAAATGTTGTTTTTTAGGTGTTGTGCCATTGGCTGTGTATTTAGCCATTGGCATATGTTAACTTTGTAATACATGAGTCTGGTCCACTTCCATAGCTCCGATGTTCTGTTTGGGAAAATGTAAACCGTGTTTTTTGGTTTACATTTCCGTGGGCTTACGCTACGCCTGCACCACTTCATGAATCGCTATATGCCTTCATTTGCATGGTGCGACACTGTGCATGGGGTGATTATAGGTTCATAGGTTCATACTAGGCTATCTGCCCTAGGGCATTTATAAGCCTAGCCAGAGTGTGTGTGGCTTTCGCCACCCCTTGGGATGAGAATACTATGCCCATTTAGGGTTTAGTTTACTGTGCCTCTGTCTAGTAGTGACACAGAGATGACCCCTGGGGTAAACCTACAATCTCCCATCCACTTGTCAAGATTTCTCTTGAAGAGAGTTAGTGAGGGGCTCTGCCTAACATGGACTGGGATTCTGTTCCAGAGTGTAGGGAGCCTCTGGGTTATGAATCTGTCCCTCCAGCACATCCTATTTATTTCTGTGTTGAAGTTCAAATCTCGTGCTCTCGTGGCTCTGATGGATTTGTATTTTCTGAGGTGGAGCATGTCCGTTAATTCCGGATTGGACATGGCCTTGTACGTCAGGCATAGATCACCTCTGAGTAGGTGGTATGCGACTGAATAGAGCTGGAGTTTCTTCAGCCGGCCAGCATATGACATATGTTTGAGACCCTTTATCCTCTTGGTGAGGAACTTTTGGGGTCTTTCTAACTGCTGCAGGTGTCGGGTAAGATACATCCCAAATGGGGCATTGTACTCAATCATGGGCCTGTTAAGAGAAGAGTACAGGGGCACAATGACCTCTCTTGATCTAGATGTGAATCCCTTCATGATAAGGTGGGCAGTGTAGAAGGTCTTCCTAACCACCTTGGCAATGTGAGTGTCAAATGTGATAATTTGTGGGTACCTTGTTTTTCCCAAAGGGTATGACTATACATTTTTTAGCGTTCAGTTTAAGGCCATGGCTCTGGCACCAATTATCCGTTTCTATGAGACCTTTCTGAAGGATGCTTGTGTCCGCTGGAGTATTAGTTATGGCGTCCAGTTTGCAGTAATCTGCGAACTTTGTCAGCCACAATCCTCCTATGTTTGTTTGCACCTCGGAAAAATAAATGCCGAACAAGAGGGGTCCCAGGACTGAGCTCTGTGGGACACCGCTTGTGACTGGCTTAGAGTCCGACATGGCTCCAGCAATTCTGACCTTGTGGGTTCTGTCCTTGAGCCAGTTTGCAACCCATCTTGTGACATATGGGTTTACATTTAAGCTGGTGAGTTTGTCAGTGATGCCCGAGTGGCATACCTATGCCGTGGGCTGCACAGTTTTGGCGTATGCCGGTAGTGCACGTGGAATTGGATCGTACCTGAATCGCTCGATGGCCATATTTTGGCATTATTCCGCCTATGCTACGCCTGCACCTGATGCAAGCTTCATGAATCCCGGGGTGTGTTTATATTAGATTATAGCCCTTTTTTCACAGGGTACCTAGTTGTTTCTCTAGTACTGTAATTAGATGTTATTGGCTGTGTTTTAAGGCCTTCTTGTCTTACCTATACTATTCCTTGTGTGTGGTGTGTGTTGTTAAATTACAGCCTTTCTTTTTATACAGGGCAGATAAACATTTGCATTATTAGCTAAATTTCTCAAGGCTGTACTAGTTCTTTTGTGTGTGAATATTAGAGCCCTCTTTTTTATAGGGCGTTGTTGCTGTGTTTTTGCTATAGTTAGTATTTCTCTTTGGAAATATGTCTCAGCAAGACAAGGAAAAAGCCAAGTCTGGCTTCAGAAAATGCCCAAGACGTGGGCAAAAGATGTCCATAACTGATGGACATACTGAATGTGTCTACTGTTTGGGAGAGGTACACCTGCAGGAAAGCTGTGTTATATGCCACTCCTTTAACTCTAGAGTGCTACATGACAGAAAAAGAAAACTTATGGATAAGGGTCTGCTGAAATCCTCTTTTCAAGTGTCATTGGATAAATCAGACAAGCACTCCAAAAAGACATTGGAACTGACAAAAAGTCCATCTGCTTTGAAATCAGCTTCTAGTAAAGCTTTGACATCGGTTCCACAGCCTTCAGAACCGACTGTCGTTATGGTTAGGAGCCAGTCCCCGACCTTGGAGCTGGTATCTCCTACTTTGAAGTCTCCCATATTACAGTCAGTGGCTTCATCACATTCTTCACGGGCCTCAAGCAGACTGTCTGATTTGGATGTAGACCGTGTGGTGAAGAAGCTTCTTCAGATATCGGCACTGGCAAAAATTTTATCGGCACTGACCCTGGGGGCTTTGGAGCCAACCTTAGTTCCATGAAAGCTTCGGAGCAGGAGAACGTGGAACTGATGATTGTGGACTCCTCGGGTCTGACACCTACTCTAGGTTTTTCAGCCCTGACTGCCCTGATGTGTTCGGTGCCGACCGAAGGATCTCAGGGCCGACACTCACCGGTTGGGTCCAGGGAGGATAGTAGGACCGACTTGTCAGTGCCAACTTTACCTCTCGGGGCTTAGGCTCAAGTGAGTTCGGCCCCAACCACTGACTTAGAGCCCTCCATACTGACGCAGACAGTTTTCATTGAATCTTTGGATCCAAAGGATTCGTCTCGTCAGGACTGAGGGGCCATCAAGGCTATGAAAAGGGCTTTGTCTGCCCCGATGACCACTCCATCAGTTCAAGCAGCACCCTCCCTGAAAGCACTGGGGGGCTGCCTCTTCAACACATGCTCTATTAAAGCGTAGAGATCCTGAGCCTCAGGAAGCCCCATTGGGTGATCCATGTTCTTCCGAGACCTCTCCAGAAGCTCCCACTGAAGAAGTGCCTAGGAAGAGACTAAGCAAGAGGAAGCATCTAGACTCCCCACAGGAGTCATTTATTTCAGATGCTGTCTTGGACAAGTCATAAGGGTCCCCACGGTCCCCCTCAGAAGATATTTCCTTTGCAGATGTCTTAGAAATTCTTAAACAGAGGGGTGGCTGGAAATCCCTTAACCCTTCTGATGATGAGTCTGTCCTCCTGAAGGCTTTTGGGTCTCAACCCTCCACCTCTTGGGTGTCTCCACCCTTTGATGAGTTGCTTGAATTACTCACTCAAAGGGCATGGGAGTCCTCAGACACCATGGAGCCTGTACCCAGGCGGCCTAACAAATTTATAACTAGCCCTCAAGACAGACCTTACCTTACTAAAGGAATACCTGTTGATGCTATGGTGGTGGCAGCAGCCACCAAGAAGGAATTACCAGAGACTTCTTCATCTATTCATCCTCCTAATAGAGAATCCAAGATTATGGACAGATACAAGAAGCATATGTTTAGTTCAGTGGCTTTCGTCCTTTAATCACTGAACTAGCTCACACATTTTACTAGATTACAAAGGAATCTCCTGAAGCAGCTAGGAGACACCCTGCAGGATTTTCGGACAAGGAAACTTCCCAGCTCTCCACTCTTAATTTGATAGTAAACTCCTCCATTGGTCTGTTGTCATATGCAGCTGATGGTACGAGCAGAGCGGTGGATACAGGAATCGCTCTCAGGAGACATTCCTGGATGCGCTTATGTTCCTTTGCGGAACCCTTTAAGTCTTCCTTTATTAACACCCCCTTTGACGGTTCATCCCTTTTTGGGTCTAAGGTAAAGGAAACACTCGCCAAGAGTGAAAAAGCTGGAAAGACCTTGTCTGCCGTCAGTGTACATTTTTCTACCCAGAATAGACCTTACCCCAAAGGGAGGGGAGGTGGAAAGATATGGTTCCATAAATCTCAAGGATCTTTCTAGAACACTCGTGGTGAAACCCCCTCTAGAGGCAGAGGAGGGGGTAATAATGGAAGATGTCACCCACGAGGCAGAGGGGGTCTGCAGAACCAGGGCGACAGAGATGAGTTCTTTGGCAAGCCCTATCAGCACTCCTGAAAGGAGGCCCAACTGTTCATCCCTGGAGGCAGTCAGGGGATGCCTATCTTTGTACCTAGATGCCTGGCTAAAAATAAGAAAAGACAACTGGGTACAAAGCATAATATCCAGAGGATACTCAATTCCCTTTGCCACTCCACCCCCTCAAGTAAAGAAAATCCCAGACATTCCACCCAGTCACAGGGACCAAGCAGCCTTAGAGGTCCAAAGGTTACTGGACAAAAGAGTCATCCAGCCAGTCCCAGCAGACCAGAGAGGATCCGGAACTTTCTCAAGGTTCTTTTTAGTTCCAAAGAAAACAGGGGACTGGAGACCTATTCTGGACCTAAGCAGACTAAACAAGTCAGTAAAAAAGATGAAGTTTCGGATGGTCACACTTCAGTCAATACTTCCCTTTCTGGGGAAAGATAATTGGATGTGCTGTATAGATCTTCAGGGTGCTTACTACGGCATAACGATGGACAGACCATCCAGGGATCATCTACGCTTCTGGCTGGGAGCCAGCCATTATCAGTTTCCCTCTCTGCCCTTTGGTCTCACTACAGCCCCCAGAGTGTTCACAAAATGTATGGTAGTAGTCACCGCTCACCTGAGATGGTTGGGATTCCAGGTGTTTCCATATCTAGACGACTGGCTTTTCATTGCCACCACCAAGCATCAACTTATTCAGGCGAGAGACACAACCTTAAATCTCTGCAATCAATTATAGGTTACCATCAAATCAGAAAAATGTGCCTTATCATCCTCGCAACAGACCATCTTTATAGGAGTTGAACTAAACACATTTTCAATGACATTAATTCTGCCTCCGGAAAGAATTTGTCCCTTATGAAAACAAATATTAGACGTGCTTCCAAGGAAAAAAGCCCCAGTCCCAACAACCCCTCTAATTATGTGTTCTTGATATGGATGCCAACATTCACTTTGAGAGCTTCTCTCTCAAGGTGAATTTCTTGGCATCAGTGTCTAGAACACATAATAATGTGGTTACAGTTGGAGACCCAGTTATGATTATATCCATAACACTGCCATAATTAGACTCCTACATCCCAATTTTGAGGTTTTGATTATTTTTTTCCTGTTAGTAGAAATATGGGAAGCTGCAGGCAAACATACAGGAGTTGGAGCATGGACATTGTGTATTTCAAAAAGACAGGCTAGTGACAAAAGATCATGGAATATGAAGGTACCTGAGTGCAAGCTTCAAGAACAAAGCCGTATTTATGGTGAGATGGCAGTCACGGATGGAGTGAGAGTACTTTACCAGCATTCGCTTAACAAAATCTGTGGGTGAAGTTGCATTGTCTTTAATCAAGTATGTTAGTAAGGGTAGCAAGGTTGGGGAGAACCAACAAACAAACTAGTTCTACTGAACCAAACAGACTGGAATCTCACTACAGGAAGTAAGATTGAGTGCTTTTGTTCTTTATTATTATTATAAAATAGAACTTCTTCAGAGTCTATAGGAAAAAAAAGTAACTCCTTGTTTAAATACCCAGTTCAAATCACGTCTTAATTCAAGAACCAATCAATGTCAATTATTTAGAAATCCAACCAATGAAAATATTGTATAAAAATAAAAAATACTTCTCCAATTTACCTTATAAAGCAAATACTAAAAATGGCTAAAAAAATAAATTAAATTAAATAAGTTATTTAAATACCCAGGTAATAATATTACAACCTCCGTGCTAATATGAAACATTTAATGGTGATGAAGTCATTTAACCCCAGTTGCTGGTCTTCTTTACACCTTATCTGCCATGCAGACTCACAGCATTCCAGCCACACTTTAAGCCCCCTACATAATCACTCTGACTGACAGCATCAGCAACAAAATATGTGAAATTTTTGAAACATGTACATTGTGATGCTTCTTTGGCCAATGCATTACTTATATCATTCTTCTTAATGGCCAAATAATGTTCATAAATTCTTCTCTCCAAAACCCTAACAGTTTTTCCAATATAAAAACTGGGACAAGAATCACATGTATCAAGGTACACCACCCCCTGTGATTCACAGTCAAACTTTACCTGGGTTGTTATAATAATATCACGGGCATTCCATAGGACATTGCTTGAATTGTTGATAAACCGGCATTGTTTGCTATGCCCACATTTAAAAGTTCCAACTCTACCATTATTTGTTTTCTTCTTGGACAAGTCCATCTGCAGCAGACTCCGGATATTTTTCACTCTTTTGTATGTAAAAAGTGGATTATTACCCAATATCCTAGACAAGTCCATATTGCCAAGAATTATCATCCAATTTACTGTAAGAATATTTTTGATCATCTTTATATCTGTAATGATTGGAATTGGAAAGCTCTTTTAAAGCCAATCGTATGTCATTCTACTATAGTGGGTGAGCCTGAATCAACCAATGAATCAAACATAGTCTGTCTTCTTAGGATAGGTTTAGAAGATGACATCCTGAGCAATTGTATCTCGTCTTCTATTTGTTAAAGCCAGTCATTTTTGTAGCCTCTATCCAGGAAAAAAACTTACTAATATATCGACCTCTGCATGGTATGTAATGTCTTCACTAGTTATCCTGCTCAACCAAATGTGTTGACCCTTGACAACACTTTATTTCATGTGATATGGATGGAAGCTGTGCCTAAGTAAATATTGATTCACAAATGTGTCCTTTTGATAAATCTGACGAGAAATAGACTCATTACCCCCTCTCAAAGTTATAGTGATGTCCAGGTAATTTATCATTTTCCCAAAACCTGTCTTGATAAATTCGAGAAACATCATACCAGTATTCACAAATCTGAACAGCTGATCACACTTACTTTTTGTATCCCTCCATACAAAGATCAAATCAGCTATGTATCTATGATTGAATATAGCTTTTTCGAATAAAGGATGTATTTTCAGGTGTTTCTTTTCCCCATAATGCTATGACCAGGTTAGCGAAGACTTGAGCAACTTTAGCCCCCACCACTGATTTCTCTATAAATCTGTCCTGAAAAGATGAAATAATTATTTTCCAGAGCCAATCCCAATGGAATGCAAATGGTATCGATTAAACTGTTGTTAAAATTTGTAAGATACATCAGATATTTTCTGATAAATCAATGCTGTCACGTTGGTCAATACATGTATATAGAGAGACCCATCCAGTGAGGCAAGCCAATACCCTGTTGACACATTCGGGACCTTCTGAATCAATTCAAGTAAATGCCATGAATTTTTCAGGTAATAATCTGATCCCTGTACCAGAGGGTTAAGTAAACAATCCAAATAACTGGAAATGGCTTCAGTTTTATAATGATCTGCTGCTACCACTAGTCTGAAGGGTGGTTTAGTGTGATCTTTGTGCACCTTGGGGATCCCAAATAATCTGGCCATCTTTGGTAAATCCACCTTCATATATTTATAAATGTCTGGTCACCTTGATACAACAACTCTTGTAGTGTACTGTCAATCTCTTGAAAGCTTTTCAAAGTGTCCAACTTCATAGACTTTTCATAGCAGGTGGTATCTGCTAATAAATTGTGAATGGAATTGGTGTAATCATTATAATTCATGACCACTATAGTGTCACCTTTATCCGCCTTCATGACCCTGATGTTTTAATTAGAAGACATACTTTGTAAAGCTTTCCTTTCTTGAACAGCAAGATTGATGTTTGTTTTCTTGCCTATCTTGGATTTGTAGTGTGCCTCACATTGTTGTTGAAACACTTGTAAAGTTATATGTAAAACCAGATCATAAGTGCTTTTCCTGCAAAGTCTGTGGGAAGACTTTACTTTTGTTTCTTTTTTTTTTGTTCTTAATTTCAGGTTGAGGAGGGAAGCAGTCTGGGGCTGACTAGGACAGCAGATGACCTAGCTATGGCTCTGTTTATGAATTGCAGAGAAGGGAGGGTGCAATTAGTGTAGTTATTTACACAGACAAGGTCATTAAATGTAAGCTCTGAGAGGAAGAGGAGAAAAACACCTCATGATGAGGGCAAGGGAGTAGGCAGGGTGAGAATATGGGGTGGGCACCCTAGCAGTTAACATAAAGAAAGAGGGGAGAACAGATGGATACATACATACTGTGTACTGCCCCCCACACACACACACACACACACACACAAACACATGACTAGGGAGGAAGAGGAGAGACTGGAGGAGTGGGAAAAATATTTGTAAAGGAGGAAATGCATTGTAGTCATGGGGGATCAGAATCCACCATGGCAGACAGGGAGATTCCAAGTTCCATAACAGACAGGGAATCAGTTGACTGAAGTCTTGGACCATGAGGAGCTCAATCAACATGTATGAACTGTATCAGAAATAATAGAATTATGTGGTGGGTGTAAAGAAGGTGGACAGGACCAGAGATGGTCAGGTAAAGGTATGATTAGACAACAGTGATCATGCAGCTGTTAAGGTTTGGAGTGGGGAAAAGGGTAAAAGCCAAAGGACAAATGACAGTTTGGAGTTTTAGGGGTTAGGTGGCTGGCATAATGGTTAGGTATTTACCTCACAGACACTTTTGATCACTGTCTGGTTATTGACTTGGCTTGTAATAGTCTACAGACTGTTTGCCTAGTATTTACCTCTGAACCTAAATGGACTGGTGAAATCCAGACCAACTATATCTACTGGTATTATCCGGCTAAACTCACTGACCATCTGAAATGTAAATACAGATACCAAAAAATAGACTTGCATATATCAAGTCAGAGATAGCCATTTCTCAGAATATCATAAAAGAATAAAACAGATTATAAGAACGGGAAAACATTTCAAGCTTCTCCTGATATAGATATATTTTTTTTAATTTACACACAAAAGTAATTAAATGTTAAACATATCCGAGAAAGGGGCATTATAAGTTAAACACTTCATTGGGGATGGAGTGATATATCTTCAGTTTGCTACTGCCTCTTTTCCAGGCTATCTGTGTGGCAAACACACAGCAGGAGAAGTTGGGCTAATTAATCTCCAGTGATACTGTGCATAAAGGCTGACTTTATTTATTTCCTGGAATACACCATAGCATACTGCTAACCATAGGGTGGTCTTGCAACTTGCAAAACATGTCAGTCATATAATTACAGAGAAAAAAACACTTTTTTTAAACTTCCTACATACTCGTAATTCCTTTTCTGCTTTTAATTTAAATGAATGCCATTTTAGCCTGAGTCAGTTTATAAATATTTTACATATGCGGAGTTCCTCAGGCAAATATAAATGTAATACAAATGCTGGAAAAAATAACGCACATGATGATGGTTCATCTTTTAAGTCAAGAATATCAAATACTGCCACATATTACAGCAAAATACAGTCTGGACAGTGAACATGGATATACAATATGTACTCTAAAAAATGAACTATGTTAATAGGGAATATTATGTTGTCCCTATCTCGCCTTCCTTCTTGCTGGTTGTGTTCTGTGCCGATCCTCGGCTCCGACTCTGCCGCATTCTAAAGCTCGAGAGCTTCCACTGGCTCAAGGCTAGACCCTATCCCATCATGCCTAGTGAGAGTTACCCAGATCTCGTTTGCTGCTTGAAGCTTCGAGATTGCTGGAGACTGGCTCAGGCTAAGTTTTCAGTTTTTTCTTCTATTTTTTGCTTAAATATTGTAACATTTTTACAGGGAAAACTTTATTGTAGATAAGTAGTAGTTAGTGTTTATTCTTAGGATTCTATTTATCTCTGTTTGGTTGTTGTTGTTGTTGTTCACGCCATCATTTTTCCTTCACGCCTACTACCTCCCACTTACGAATCTGTTTTAGTTAGAGGATTCACCCTTTGCTTTTGGCCCATTTCAAGTTAGAGGGTTTCGCCTTGTTCCCTCCTTCTCCCCTTTTCAGCTTAAGGAGTTAGCCGTTTAAGTTAGAGGCTCTCATCGGTTGGGGGAGTTGTCATTTAACTTAGAGGCTCTCCCCCTTCTGTTACCTCCTGTTAAAAAAAAAAAAAAGAATTTAAGTATAGTGCTATTGTTGTTGTTTGTTGTAGAGTGTTATATTTCTTCCTTTTTTGCTACTCGTAACTATGGTTTTGTTGTGCTTGTGTCAAAAAGTGCGACTCTTGCTCCCAACAAATGTCCCTGACTGACAGACATACTACCTGCATTTATTGCCTGGGAGCGGTACACCTGCAGAATTCATGTTCCATTTGTCGTAGATTCAGTGCTAGAGTCCTGCAGGAGCGTAAGAACAAACTCATTTTTAGAGGTTTATTAAAAGGGCCCTTTGAGGCATCAGTGGAAGGGAATCAGTCAAGAAAACCAGACAAATCCTCTAAACTGACAACTTCATCGGAGCCGTCGAAGCAGAAAGACAAATCTTCCAGTTCGTCGGATCCGAAAACTCTCGGATCCAACAAGACTTTATCTCCTGCGGTTCCATCAGTGTCCTCGGAACTATCTAGGAGTCACAAAAGAACAAGGTCTCCTTCCTTGGAACTGGTGCGGTCCGCTCCACAGTCCCCACTTCTGTAGTCTGTGGCAGGCAGTCACCGATCGTCCACCCACTCCTCTTGGTCATCCAGGAGCCTTTCAGATGATGATGTGGAGAGGGTGGTGAAGAGGCTATTCAGGACACCAGCTTTAGCAAAAATCTTATCAAACCCAACCCATATGGATGTGGAGCCAACTATACAACCTCCCAGATTGTCTATTCCTCCTTCGACTCACTTGAGCTCGGAGTCGGAGTGAATGAAAGTCATTGTGGTGGAACCACCAGTTCTGAAAACCTCCAGTCTCTTGGTTCTGACATCCGCTCCAATCTCATCAATACCTCCTTCTATCGAGGGATCTGGGGGCCAATACTCCCTTGTCGGCTCTGAGGGGGGGTGCGGCATTGGACCCTTGTCTGACCCTACTCTCCCTCTTGGGGCTTCGGTGCAGGTGAGCTCGGCTCCCACATCAGCCTTGGAGCCATCACCCTTGATGCTGGAGAGGTCTCTCGACTCTTCGGAGCCAGGGACCCTCTCGGGTTGGGATCGTGGTGCCTTTGAGGTGATGAGGAGTGTGCTGTTCTCTCAGACAGCTCCACCCTCGGCTTCAGCTACTCCATCCCCTATGGAGCCAGTGTCTTCTTTCTCAACACCCCTCCATTCTAAACATAGGAAACCAATGCCCCAGGACTTCCCATTGGGTGACCCCCCCTTCTGAAACCTCCACAGAGCACCCCTCTGAGGAGGTCCCTCAGAAGAGGACATGTAAGAGGAAGCATTTGGATTCCTCTGGGTCTCTGGCATCAGACACGGACTTGGAGGACTCAGAAGGGTCCCCATGGTCCCCCTCTGAGTATGTCTCAGTCTTGGACATCCTGGAAATTCTCAAGCAGATGGGTGGCTGGAAGCCCCTTTCCCCTTCTGAAGATGAGTCTGTGTACCTGGACACATTCGGTTCCCAACCCTCCACCACTTGGGTGGCTCCGCCCTTCAACCCGCTGCTAGGGGTAGTAAGTCGAAAGGCGTGGAGCTCCCCGGAATCGATGGAACCAGTTCTGCGGAGGCCCAATAAGTTCATAACTGCACCAGATGACAAACCTTTCCTGACAAAGGGCGTGCCAGTTGATGCTATGGTGGTGGCAGCGGCCACAAAGAAGGAAGTAGCAGAAACCTTTACTTCTGTTCATCTGCCAAATAAAGAGTCCCATACAATGGACAGGTGCAGGAAGCATGTCTTTTCTTCAGCGGCCTTTACCCATAGGTCACTGAATTATTTATCCCATTTCACCTGTCTCCAGAGGGATCTCCTGAAAGAGCTAGGAGATACCCTACAAGATCCTACAGCTGTGGGAGCTACAGATAGAACTGCTTTTCAGTTGTGACCTTATCTTCTGTAGTTAACTCCTCCATGTGGCTTATTTCCTATGCAGTTGATGGAGTGAGCAGGGCAGCAGGCACAGGAGTCGCCCTATGGAGACATTTCTGGATGTGCCTTTGTCAGTTTGCGAAGCCCTTCAAGTCCTCCTTTACCAACGCCCATTGTGATGGCTCGTCGTTGTTCAGGGCCAAGGTAAATGAGACTTTCACCAGGTGCAAGCAGGATGGCAAGACTCTCTGCCATGGGAGTACATTTTTCCGTGCCTACTAGACCTTATCCCAAAGGTAAAAAAGGTGGAAAAATGTGATTCTGGAAATCCCAGGGAGCTTTGCCTGACACACGTGGTGATTTTTCCCCCAGGGGCAGAGGGGGGAATAATAATAATGGGAGACGCCTCCCTCATGGCAGAGGGGGTCTGTAGAGTCAGGGCAACACAGATACATTCTCTGGTAGGCCCTTCCAGTGCTCCTGAAAGGAGGCTTGCCTGTCCACCTGTGGAGACAGTCAGGGGCAGATTATCACTGTACCCAGAAGCCTGGCAAAGTATCACAAAAGACACATGGGTACAGTCGGTCATATCCAGAGGATACAGTGTTCCTTTCTCCATGCCATCTCTCCCCAGAAAATGAAAATCCTTCCCAGATGTGCCATCCAATCTAAGGGAACAAGCAACCTCAGAAGTTCAAAGGTTGATAGAAAAATGAGTCATCCAAGAAATCCCTGCAGACCAGTTCGGATGCAGAACTTACTCAAGGTTCTTTTTAGTACCAAAGAAATTAGGGGACTGGAGGCCCATTTTGGATCTCAGCAGACTCAACAAGTCTGTCAAGAAGACAAAGTTCCGGATGATGACACTGCAGTCCATACTTCCCTTCCTGGGAAAGGAAAATTGGATGCGCTCCATTGATCTCCAGGATGCGTACAACCATATCAAGATGGACAAGTGATCCAGGAAATTTCTACACTTCCGGCTGGGAGCCAATCACTACCAGTTCAGAGCTCTGTCCTTTGGCCTCACCACAGCCCCCAGGGTGTTCACCAAATGCATGGCAGTAGTCAAGGCTCATCTGAGGTGTCTAGGATTCCGGGTGTTTCCATTTCTAGACAATTGGCTCCTTACCACCACCACCGATCATCGACTAACCAAGGCAAGGGACACCACAATCTGCCTCTGTTCTCAGGTATGCATCACTACAAACTATGAAAAGTCTAGACATCACTATAAATGATGAAAACTCTGCCTTCTTGCCCTGTCAATATATTACATTTATAGGGGCAGATTTAGATACCAAAGACATGATAGCAAAATTGCCTCAGGAGAGGGTATCGACCATTTGTTTGGGAAAAAAAGACTCAAGCAGGATTTGTTCTAAAAGTCCTGGCCTCAGTGGCGTCAGCAATAACACTAGTTCCCTTGGCGCACTTCCACATGAGGTTATTATAGTGGCTCCTATTTCCTCAATGGTCCATGCAAGATCTACCCATGTCCCATGAAACTCTCATCATGGAGACCTGCTAGAAGGACCTAAAATGGTGGCTTCAGTCTACACAGCTGGCGATAGGCAGACCATTCATCCTTCCCCAACCAGTGGCCACAGTGACCACGGACGCTTCCCAGATAGGGTGGGGGGGGGCATTATCTGGGACAGACTGTTCAATGGCAACAACATGAGTAACACTTGCACATCAACATCCTAGAGATGAGAGCGGTGCTCCTGGCATTGCAAGCACTACACAGCTCTCTAACCACGGGGACGATTGCAATTCAGGCAGACAACATGTCAGTAGTATGGTACATCAACAAACAAGGTGGAACCAGATCCTACCCTTGTGTCGAGAGGCTCTAAGAGTGTGGCAGTGGGCAATGTGTTCCCAACGCTTCCTGATTGCGACACACATTCCGGGGAAATCCAGCGTGATAGCTGACAAGCTAAGCAGCGCCATCCTTATGCGTCACGAGTGGTCCCTGAAGCAGGATATTGCGAACCAGATTTTTTGCAAGTGGGGCCAGACTTGCTGTGACCTTTTTACTACCTCCATCAATGCCAAACGCAGCAACTATTTTGCCCTAGTCCTCCCACTGGGACAGTTGCCCAGGGATGCACTTGTTCACGATTGGCCGCTGGGATTTCTGTATGCCTTTCCCCCATTCCCTCTGATACCCAAGGTTCTTCAGAAAGCAAAATCATTGGATTGCAAGCTAATGCTCATTGCCCCTTACTGGCCTCGTCAAATCTGGTTCCCATTTCTATGGCCCCATCTTCAGGAGGAGCCTTGGATTCTGGACCCAGTTCCAAATCTGCTGGTGCATCAGTCAGCTGACAGCTTGGTTCCTCCACTTCCCATCTTAGCCAGGATTCCTGCAGTACTACATATTCTAATTTCCTCTCTTTATACTACCAAATGGAAACAGTTCTCTTGTTGGGCAACAAAAATAGTATTGATCCTTTTACTGCACCTATTTGAAAGATCCTCGGATTTCTCGCTGAACCCTTTAACCAAGGAGCAGCAGCAGCAACTGTCCGAGTTCAGCTGGCTGCTATTTCCAACTTTCATGTGAGAGAAATGGGTTCCAACATTATGTCCCACATCTATGCCAAGCTTTTCTAAAGTCCTTTTGAGACCCCCAATAAGAGAACCACCTCCTCCTTGAGATCTAAATTTAGTCCTAACTGCCTTGATTCTTCCTCCATTCGAACCAGCTAATACTTGTTCTCTAAAATTTTTGACTTGGAAAACTATTTTCTTGACTGTCATTACCTCATCTAGGAAGGTATCAGAATTACAAGCTCTATCCATTTGTTCCCTTTATTTAATTTTCCACAAAGATAGGATTTCTCTCAGAACCAACCCCTCCTTCCTTCCAAAAGTTTGCTCAGAGTTCAGTCTGAACCAATCAATAGAACTACCTGTATTCTTCCCGGAGCAAAGCAACTGGATGTTCATTGGCAATAACGTTTTTGCTTATACAGGACACAGGAATTCAGGAAATCTGACCAATTGTTTGTATCCTTTGCAGAGAATAGAAAAGGAACTTCAGTCTCAAAAGTAACTTTATCAAAATGGTTTTCAGACACCTTCACTTATGTCTATAACACACAGAACAAACAGCTGCCAGGACAGTCTCCAGGACACTCAACTAGGGCCTTGTCTACCTCTACTGCCTTTCAGGCCAGGCTGCCTTTAGACTCAATTTGTGCGGCAGCTACGTGGGTTAATCCTCATACCTTCATCATTCATTACAAAGTAGATGTGGCCTCCTGGAACAGGGCATCCTTTGGTTCCATGGTTCTGAAGAGTCTGTTCCATTGAGCCACCCAAGAAGAAGGTGCTGGGGACGTGGTCCCAACCAGCAAGAAAGAAGGTGAGATAGGGACAACATAACATAAAGAAGTTATGTACTCACCATAACATTCCATGTTTGTTGTCCTTGATCTCGCTGTCTTTCTTTCATCCCACCCTCCTTTCCCCCCTGGATGATAGAGGGGAATTATCCATCTTTTGGCTGTATAGGCCTTGATTCCCTTCCTGCCTTATGAGTTGGGTAGACTAAGAGTCCTTCTACTTCTGACTTGGTGGGTTTTTATATATATATATATATATATATATATATATATATATGGGTCTACTTTGAAAGACCGACACGCTACTTCGCCGACACAAAAATCACCGACGCCAGATAACCGACAACACACAAAACCGACAACGCAAAACACCGAACACCATAACACCGACACACCGAACGTAAACAACACATCACACTACATAGCATACCCACTAGCCCTAACCCAAACCCTAACCCTAAGGTCCGACACTATCGCACACTCATCCTACCTGCACCATAACCCTAACTCACTTAACCCACCCCTAACTCCAAGGTCCGACACTATCGCACACTTCACCTACCTGCACCCTAACCCTAACTCACTTAACCCACCCCTAGCCCAAGGTCCGACACTATCGCACACTTCACCTACCTGCACCCTAACCCTAACTCACTTAACCCACCCCTAGCCCAAGGTCCGACACTATCGCACACTTCACCTACCTGCACCCTAAACCTAACTCACTTAACCCGTCCCTAAACTACAGTCCCTCACTATCACACACTTACCTTACACGAACCCTAACTCCGACACTAACACATACTCACCTTTCCCACAGCCTAACCCGAAATCCCACAATATCGCACACTTACCTCACCGCTCCTAACGCCGTCACTGTCGCACACTTACCGAGTCACGATCGCACATTACCCTTGTCGGTCTTTCCGCTGTCGGCAAATCACCCTGTCGGTAAACTTACCTGTCGGTCGTTTGGTCTTCGTTTTCCGCGTGTCGGGGAATCGTCGGTTCGGTCTTTTAAAGTAGACCCATATATATATATATATATATATATATATATACACACACACACACACACACACTTATATATTTATATATACCTATAGTTTATATATCTGCATATTGTAGTCTAGTGTTATCGGTTATCACAAACGAGATCTGGGTAACTCTCGCTAGGCATGATGGGATAGGGTTTAGCCTTGAGCCAGTGGAAGTTCTTGAGCTTTAGAATGTGGCCGAGTCAGAGCCGAGGATCAGCTCCAAACCCAACCACCAGGAAGTAAGTCAAGATCAAGGATAACAAACATGGAACTTTATGGTGAGTACATAACTTATTTTTTATCACTAATACAAGAATAAAAGCAACTTGAGAAGCAGGGAGGAAATTATCTTGCAAAGGTATGTTTTACTTATATAGGTGTATATAGGTAGTAACCAAAATGGTGACATTGTGGATACAATCAGCAGAAGTTAAGTTCTGTCACAGAGTTACTGGGCTTGGTGTCCATCATAATGTGAAGGACAAAGCAGTTCAAGGGTATCTTGGAATAGAACTATTGCTTCTCTAGGTTAACAGGAGTAAGTTTCGATGGATGCCCTCCAAGCATGGCCTCCTGGGCTGAGCCCTAGAGGAGCCTAGAAAGATGATATCTCTAAGGTTATCAAATAATGCTTAGGGATCCTGTAAGATAAGCTGAGGAATTTGGCTAGGGATATGGAATTGCAGTCTGCTCTGCTTAGCTTTCTACCACTGCTAACCGCATGAGGATATATGGTTTGGAAAATAGATGAGTGGGTGGATGGGTATCTTTCATGCATAACATGAACAACTGAGAACAGAGAACTGTATAAATATTTTGGAAAAAGATAAACAATTACAAAATTAGGGATATTCTCAAATAAGATGTATGACACATTTATCTGATATTATAAGGATAAAACCTTAATACTTTTCTGTAGTGTGGATTTTAGGTTATGTATTTTTCTCATGCCCCTTTATCCCTCTTTCATCCTTCCTTATCTCACTGCATCTCAGTCATCGTCTTCCTCCGTCTTCTGTTCACATCTCTCACACTATTTCTCATTTCTATTGCTGTTCTGTCTGCATGCCTCTCTTACCATTTCTCTGCCTTCTTCCCATGGTATCCTTTAATGCGCCTATTCTCACTTGCCTCTTCTAATATCTTCATGCCTTTATATGTATGCAGGATATGCTGCTATCCCTGTAGCACAAGTCTTCTCAGTCATTTTGTTCAAAAAGCTATGCTAACCATAACTACATTTTTTTCCATCTATGTTTTGACATTGTAAACTGCTTCATGAACTAAATATTGTAGCATATTCTTGCACCTGTAAATATGTATATATTTTTTTGCATATCCTTGTATCTGTAAGTATGTTCTGTTCATTTCTTGTCTGCTCCATTGAGTTCAGTGCACTACCCCAATAAACAAATGTAAATAAAATCATTTCCACCATCATCTGTTTCAGCACCCCCTAGATGTTACACACAGCACCCCAGTTATTTACGTGGGGTGCCATAAATGACTAGTCACTTATTTAAGCATCTAGGTATCTATAGCCCCCCCACTGTAAGAAGTACTTAGTCATTTGTGGCACCCCACTTAATTAAACACCAAGCCCTTTATGGCTTCATTGCTAATCACACTGGAATTTGTCCGGATAAACTGGATATTTTACATTGGAGAATGGGCAAACTTTACATCAGCACCCCTGATTGGAGAATGAGTGTTCTCCAGCAGGATATCAATGTAGAAGTACTCCCCACTGAAAAAGGAGTCTGCCACTTTATGGCAGCATATCAAGCTGCTGTGGGGCTCGGACTGAAAAAACCTAATGGCCACCCTTATTTTAAGCTTGCTAAGTAGCCCTTCTGGTGTTTCGTGAATATAAAATGTTAAAAAAAAAGAAAATTAAAAGAAAAGTGTATGTGTGTGTTTATGTCTATGTGTGTAAGTGTATGCGTGCTTATGAGTGAAAGCAAGATCAATTGCGCTGTTATTTTACAATTGCTAAGCAGCACTTTTGCTGTTTAACGAGTATAAAAAAATAAATAGAGAAAAAAGTGTATGTGTGTGTGTATGTGTGTCTGTTTCTTTCTGCATGTATGAATGAATGGATACATGAAAGCAGAAGAGACTGTGTGTGTGTGTGTGTGTGTGTGTGTGTGTGTGTGTGTGTGTGTGTGTGTGTGTGTGTGTGTGTGTGTGTGAAAGCAGAGGACAGTCTGTGTGTGTGTATGACACAGAGAGAGAGAGAAAGAGTGAACAGTGAGATCAATTGAGCCATTATTTTACACTTGCTAAGCAGCACTTTTGCTGTTTAGCTAGTGTAAAGTAAACAAGAAAAAAAAAACTTAAAATAATAAGTGTGTGTATGGCTATGAGTGAGAGTGTATGCGTGTATGAAAGCAGAAGAGACTGTGTGAGTGAGCGAGATAGAGAGTGAAGAGTGAGAGTGCTCCCTGGCAGCAACATCAGTTAAGAGATCTGCATACCTCTCGACATACCTTTCAATTGTAAACATTTTTGCCTCATATTTTTGGTATGGTCCTCATAAAATTTTGGTTTTCTGGTAAATTGCTTGCAAAGCATTGAGAACTGAAGTCAGAAAATAATGACAGGCATTTGAATTTCAGACTTCATTCCCTTCAGTAAATGTATGTTTTTGACCTCTTACCTCAACATATGTTTTTATATATTTTTTGATGTAAAATGCTTCCTCCAATACCACTAACATATACAACATCAAGTTTGAAACATTTGATAAATGAGTTATTTTGCATCACAAATATATAAAAAATAATATATTACTTAAAAAAGTAAGTAAAACACAATTTTACATAGAGCCCATTCTCTAAGTGCAACAATGCCCTCCAGGGTGTGTGTTAATGTGTAATTAACACCCTTCCAGGGGTGTAGAGGCCATTCGCCGCAGGGGTTAATTACACATTAACACACCCTGTCAGGCATTATTGCTTGCTTAATCATATGATGTATTGTGTATTTTGTGGTATAGTCCTAGTTACTGCATATCATGTAATTACCTTTTTCTCCCCCACTAGGACAGAAATGTGAGTGATTTTTTGTCCAATTGTCAGTATCTGGACAGGGATCTATTGCTTCCACAGCAGCTGGACATTGTGAAGAGATGCGTCTCCAACCTCCCCAATGCCAAGCATGAAGAACTGGTGAAGTTTCTGCATATCATCCTTGACAAACTGCTTGAACTTCTGACCAAAGCTATGCCAGGCAAAGGTATGACTGTTTCTGAAGGGCAGGTTTCCTATTTTTATATTTTTTCATGAGTTATGATTTTCTATTTGAACAGAGAATCAAGTTTCACAGTGTTTGTTTTGAATCTTTTACTTCCATAAGCGTGTAACTTTTTCTAGCATTTTTGTCTGTTGAGTGCCCTGCTATTGAAAATGTGTAATTCTATCTCTCCATTCATTCTTACTGATGGGTTAGGAGCCGATCCTCGGAGCCGATTCGGCCAACTGCAAAAGCTTGAGGTCTTCAACCAGCTCGAGGCCAACTCCCTATCCCATGATACACCTTGTGCATCTGTTAGATCTTGTTTGCCACTGCAACTAGAATGGACGTTCACCAGCTCTGGCCAGTGAAAAATAATAAATGTTAAGTTGTCTCTCTCGCCTTCATTCTTGCTGGTTGGAGTTTGGAGCCGATCTTCGGCTCCGACTCGGCCATTTTCTAAAGCTTGAGAGCTATTTACTGGCTCGAGGCCTCCCTATATCCCACAATGCCTGGCGCTAGATCCCCAGATCTCGTTTGCCACTTCAGCTACGAGGTTGCGCTTTACTGGCTCAGGTCGTATTCATCTTTTTGTCATAATTAGTTGTTAAATTTTAGTACATTTTTCAAGCTTTTTTGTTCTTAGTAGAGTAGTACTGCTAGATTAGTTGTAGTACCTGTGTTTTCTGCCTTTTAGGAAACTCGTTTTAATTAGAGAGTTTCTCCTCTCCCCCCCCCCCCCCATCTCCCTTAAGTAGGCTATTTAAATTAGAGGCTATCTCCTTCCCTTTTATAAACCTTTCTCCAGTAGGAAGTAGTGCTTAGCCTTTGTAGTTTAAAGATAATTTTATTTTTATTTTTGCTAGTATTGTTACTCTCTTTAATTTTTTGTGTGAAGGTGTCGGACTAGTGTGTGTGTGTGTGTGAGCATGTGTGTTTATTTACACTAGTCTAATATTATTCAGTTGGCGTCCCTTTTTCTTTAGCATGTCAAAGGATACCAAGGTATCAGGGTTCAAGAAGTGTGACTTGTGCTGTCAGAAAATGTCTCTGACAGATGGTCACACTTCTTGTGTTTATTGTTTAGGCACCCTACGCCTGCAGGACTCTTGCTCAGCATGTCATGCCTTTAGTCTGAGAGTCCTGCAGGAGCATAGGAACAAGTTGATTCTCAGGGGGTTACTTAAACCTGAGGGGTCTCCAGCAAAGTCTCAGCCAGCGAAAACCCCTAAGCCCACCAAGCCGTCGGCTCCCAGTATGGAGCTGTCGCCAGGTGGAGCATCTGCTTCTATTTCGGTTCCGGCCGGATCCGAAGTATCTAAATCTCACTCGGCTCCGACCTTGGTGTTGGAACCGTCAGGGAGCCATAAGTGATCTAGGTCGCCATCCCTAGAGTCAATTCGCTCGGCTCCGGGGTCACCCATACTACAATCTGAACGGACCCATCGGTGCCACTCTTCTCGGTCCTCGAGGCTATCCGATCATGACTTGGAGAGAGTGGTTAGTAGACTCCTCAAATTGCAGGCCCTGGCTAAAATGTTAACTAGCCCTCCTCATCAGGCTGTGGCTGTACCTGTTTCTTTAGTAGTTCTTCCTCCGACTCCTCCTGCCAGTTCAGAGCTGGAGTTTGTTGGGGCTTGGATCTTGGAAACGTCGACGCCGATGCTTTCCCTTTCGGCTCCGTCGTCTGCTCCGATTTCTTCAATGGTTCCGTCCTTGGAGGGATCTGGGTGCCGAGACTCCCTCGTCTGACCCCATTCTCCCTCTCGGAGCCTCAGCGCAGGTAAGCTCGGCTCCTACATCAGCCTCGGAGCCATTCGTTTTGGTGCCGGGGAGGATTCCTGTCTCTTCGGAGTGGGGCCCCTCTTCTCTGCCAGACAGGGGCATCTTCGAGGTCATGAGGAGCTTGCTGACTTCCGAGTCTGCACCTCGATCAGCCCCTTCAGCTCCTCCCCCCAGGGTGCCTGCTTCGGTCTCTGCCCCTCCTCCAGACCCCAAGCGAGGGGATCAAACGCTCCAGGTCACCCCACTGGGTGTATCTTCCTCTTCCGAGGCCTCCCCTGAGATTTCAGAGGAGCCCCCTCATAAGAGCAAATGTAAGAGGAAACATGTTGACTCCCCTGAGTCTGTCACGTCAGATACCGACTTGGAGGATTCGGAAGGGTCCCCAAGATCCCCCTCTGAAGATGTCTCTTTCTCAGACATCCTTGAGATCCTTAGGCAGAGGGAGAACTGGACTGCCCTTAACCCTTCTGAGGACAAGTCGGTATTCCTGGACACATTTGGTTCTCGCCCCTCCACCTCCTGGGTGTCTCCGCTTTTCAATCCATTGATGGAAGTAGTGGCACGAAAAGCGTGGTCAGCCCCGGACACAATGAAACCAACCCCCCACAGGCCCACTAAGTTTATTACGGCCTCTCCAGATAAACAGTTTTTGACAAAGGATGTCCCTGTTGATGCCATGGTGGTAGCAGCCGCTACGAAAAAGGAGTTGGCTGACACTTCTGTACCTGTCCATCCCCCTAATAAAGAGTCCAGGACGATGGACAGATACGGAAAGTGGATGTTTTCTTCAGCGACCTTCTCCATGCGGTAGCTGAATTACTTGTGCCACTTCACCCGCCTCCAGGGGGATCTCCTCAAGGAGCTAAGTGATACCCTTCAAGATCCATCAGCTGTGGGGGCTCAAGACAATATTAACTCCCAGCTGGCGACTCTTAATTCTATCATCAACTCCTCCATGCGACTCATTTTGTATGCGGCTGATGGGGCGAGTAGGGCTGCAGGCACAGGCGTTGCTTTGAGAAGACATGCCTGGATGCGGTTATGTAACTTTGCTGATCCCTTCAAGGCATCTTTCACCAATACCCCTTTTGATGGTTCAGCTCTGTTTGGACCTCAGGTGAAAGATACCCTTACCAGGTGTGAGCAGGAAGGCAAGACTCTCTCTGCCGTGGGAGTCCGTTTTTCCACTCCCTCTAGACCATACCCTAAAGGTCAGAAGAGTGGAAAGATGTGGTTCCAGAAACCCCAGAGAGCCGTGTCTGACACACGTGGTGAGTTTCCCTCCAGAGGCAGAGGAGGGAACAACAATAGATGCTGCCCGAGGGGCAGAGGGGGTCCACAGAATCAGGGCAGCAGAGAATCTTTCTCTGACAAGCCCTTCCAACATCCCTGAGGGGCTGCCTGGCTGTCCGCCTTTGGAGGCAGTCGGGGGAAGGTTGTCTCTGTACCCAGAAGCCTGGCGTCTCATCACACGAGACAGATGGGTACGGTCTATCATATCCGGAGGTTACAAAATCCCGTTTGTCCACACCCCCTTAAAATCAAACAATCCCATCCCAGATGTTCCACCCAGTCTAAGGGAACATGCAGTACAAGAAATTTTGAAACTACTAAAAAAAACTGGCCATCCAACAAGTCCCAGCAGACCAGCAAGGATTTGGAATTTACTCAAAGTTCTTTTTGGTACCAAAAAAGACAAAGGACTGGAGACCCATTTTGGATCTCAGCAGGCTAAACAAGTCTGTTCAAAGAACGAAGTTCCGGATGGTCATGCTTCAGTCCATTCTACCCTTTTTGGGTCAGGACACTTGGATGTGCTCCATAGATCTTCAGGATGCATACTACCATATCAAAATGGACAGGCGTTCCAGAAGGCTTCTCCGCTTCCGGCTGGGAGCCAGTCATTACCAGTTCAGAGCCCTGCCCTTTGGTCTCACCACAGCTCCCAGGGTGTTCACCAAATGCATGGCAGTGGTTACTGCTCACCTGAGATGGCAAGGATTCCAGGTGTTTCCATATCTAGACGACTGGCTCCTTACTGCTACCACCAGACATCAATTGCTGAGAGCCAGGGACTATACCATCCAAACATGCTCCAAACTAGGTATCTCAATAAATTTTGAAAAGTCTGCATTGTCGCCTTGTCAGTCTTTAACCTTTATAGGTGCAAGATTAAATATGAAAGATCTGTCTGCAAGACTTCCAATAGACAGAGTGGCAGACATTCGCTGACACGTACAGGTATTATTAGGATGCAGAAAGATTCAGGCCAGATTCGTCCTAAAAACCTTGGGTCTCATGGCAGCAGCGATCATATTAGTTCCCTGGCTCATTTTCACATGAGGATTCTCCAGTGGGTGCTTTTCACCCAATGGTCTTTTTAACAACATCCTATGTCTCACAAGATAATAATCACGCAGTCATGCAAAGACCACTTGGCTTGGTGGATGGTCTCCCCATCAGTACCTCAGGGCAGACCATTTGTCCTTCCTCCTCCAGTTGCCACAGTGACCACGGATGCCTCCCTGATCGGGTGGGGGTGGGGGGCTCAGGGCAGGACTGTCCAGGGCATCTGGCAACCCCACGAGTACCACTTGCACATAAATGTCTTGGAGATGAGGGCGGTGCTTTTAGCGTTGCAAGCTCTTCAGAACTCTCTACCCACTGGGACCATTGCAGTTCACACAGACAATATGTCGGTAGTGTGGTACATCAACAAGCATGGCGGAACCAAGTCCTATCCCATATGTCGAGAAGCACTCAGACTATGGCAGTGGGCGATCTCCTCTCAATGGTTTCTGACAGCAACGCACATCCCTGGGGAATTCCAACGTCATAGCGGACAAGCTAAGCAGAGCTATTCTTATGCCTCATGAGTGGTCTCTCAATCGGACAGTAGCGGACAAGATCTTCCGCAAATGGGGTCAGCCTTGCTGCGACCTTTTCGCAACTCCTCTCAGCAGGAAGTGTGACAGTTTCTTCACTCTCTTCCCGGACACTCCCCCAGAGACGCTCTAGTTCACTATTGGCCCCAGGGACTTCTGTATGCATTCCCACCCTTTCCTCTAATTCTGAAACTAATTCAGAAAGCTACCGTGCTGGGCTGCAAGATGATCCTCATTGCCCCCTACTGGCCTCGACAAATCTGGTTTCCATTCCTGCATCGTCACCTTCTAGAGCAGCCTTGGAATCTGGGCCCAGTTTCGAACCTTCTGATCCATCAGTCAGGCAGGCTGCATCAATCTCTTCAGTCTCTCAACCTCACTGCTTGGTTGCTCCACTTCCAACCTTAGCCAGGCTTCCCAGTATTTCCCATTCTGTGCGTGAGATTATCCTTTCTTCGCACAAACCTACAACCAGGAAGACTTATGCTAGTAAGTGGAAACATTTCTCTTTCTGGGCAGAGGCTAGAAATATAGATCCTTTTACAGCCCCTGTCCATAATGTTCTAGACTTTTTAGCAGAACTTTTTCAAGCAGGCTCATCTTCTGCCACCATTAGAGTTCAATTAGCGGCAATCTCAAATTTCCATACGGGCCTGTTAGAAACCAGCATCATGTCTCATAAGCTTTGCAAAGCTTTTCTTAAAGGAACAATTTTGCTCAGGCCTCCAGTGAGAGATCCCCCACCTCCGTGGGACTTGAATTTGATCCTAGCTTCCTTGATACTGCCTTCTTTTGAACTGGCAGCTTCCTGTTCCTTGAAATTGCTTTCTTGGAAAACCCTCTTTTTGGTGGCCATTACTTCAGCGAGGAGAGTTTATGAACTTCAAGCCCTATGTGTTCGTCCTCCTAACCTAATTTTCCATAAGGCTAGGGTTTCACTCAGGACCAGTCCTTCATTTCTTCCTAAGGTCCCCTCCGAAAATAATTTGAATCTATCCATTGATTTACCAGTTTTTTTTCCAAATTATTCCAGCAAAGCTGAACACAAATTACACCAGTTGGATGTTCATAGGCAATTACGTTTCTATTTGCATAGGACTGAGCAAATAAGGAAGTCAGACCAACTCTTCCTTTCCTATGTGAAGGGTAAGCAGGGTCGACCAGTGTCTAAAGTAACCTTATCCAGGTGGTTGTCCTCTATTATTACCTTTATTTATCAGTTGAGGAATAAAGAACTCCCTGCTAAACCTAAAGGCCACTCTACTAGGGCTTTAGCTACGTCGGTAGCCTTTCAAGCAAGACTACCAGTGGAAGCCATTTGTGTGGTGGCCACATGGGCCACCCCTCATACCTTCATTTCACATTATAAGTTGGATGTGGCCTCTAGGAGTAGAGCTGATTTTGGTTCCACTGTGCTCAAGAGTCTGCTCCGATGAGCCACCCAGGACTAAGGTGCTAGGGACACTGTTCCAACCAGCAAGAATGAAGGCGAGAGAGACAACTTAACATTAAGAAGTTATGTACCTACCATAACGTTCCATGTTAGTTGTCTTCTTCTCGCCTTCTTTCTTGCGTCCCGCCCTCCATCCCCCTAGCCTAGATAGACCGAGAAGAGTCCTACGAGTCTTGTCTCTGGCTGAGTCTTACCCGATTTATGTCCTCTATCTTTTCTTTATCCCTATAGCTGAAGTCTTGCTATTGGGACAGTTGTCCTCTTGTATTGTTATGGTGTTAGGTCTTTCAAATAAGATCTGGGGATCTAGCACCAGGCATTGTGGGATATAGGGAGGCCTCGAGCCAGTAAATAGCTCTCGAGCTTTAGAAAATGGCCGAGTCAGAGCCGAAGACCGGCTCCGAACCCTAACCAGCAAGAAATAAGGCGAGAAGAAGACAACTAACATGGAACGTTATGGTAGGTACATAACTTCTTATTCTTATTCATTTGTTGGAAAGTTTCATCAGTAGATAAGTGTATATTATAAGTTTTCACAGTCGAGTGGTGTTCGAAAGACATACGTGAATGGGCGTGCCTTAGTTGAAGGTTGGGCATCAGGCTGGCACCTCGGCACCATAAAAATCGTTAGCAGACCGGAGTTCCGCTGTGGTGACCCCTAACAGGGAAAAGCCGAAAAGAAAACAGCAACATATGTTTCCTTTTTATAGTAGTTCAGGCATTTTCTTAGTGGGCTGTTGACACTTTTTCATAGTTTATCGTTGTGTCCATATTTTTAGGCCTTAGTTATCTCCCTAACCCATAAACTATTTTTCTTGTAAGGTAGTAGTTGATATAAAGCTTCTGTAGTGTGTGTGTGTGTGTGTGTGTGTGTGTGTGTGTGTGTGTGTGTGTGTGTGTGTGTGTGTGTGTGTGTGTGAGATTTTAGAGCCCATTTAATTTAGAGGGCAAGTACTTGTTTGTGCTTTAATAATACTGTGGCCATTTTCTGTTGTTTAGGCCTTGTCATGTTGCCTTTCTGATAAGTAGTTTATTGCTAGTGTTAGCTTTAGTCTAGTTAAGCTAAATAGATGTTATTTTGCTGTTTGTGTATTAGAAACAACTTATTTATATTAGAGGGCTAGTAGCAGTTCCTATTGTTTGACAAGCCTGCATATTTTCTATAGGCTTCCTTTCTTTCTTTAGCTGTTGGTGTTAGTTGTTTAATATGTCTCAGCAGGAGAAGGAAAAATCCAAATCTGGATTTAAAAAATGCCTCAGGTGTGGACAAAAAATGTCCATCACTGATGGACATACTGATTGTTTATACTGTCTAGGTGAGGTACACCTACAGGAAGACTGTTCTATATGCCATTCTTTCCAGGGTGTTGCATGAACGAAAGAGAAAATTAATGGATAGAGTTCTATTGAAATCCTCTTTTCAGGTGTCACTGAATAAGGACAACTGTGACAGACATTCAGAAACCTCTTCGGTTTCGTCGGAACTGAGGAAAGCCCGTCGACCAGTAAAGGCCAGAAAAATCTTCAACATCGGCTCCAATCACTGTTGCTATGGTTATGAGCCAGTCCCCGGTATTGGAGCCGGTGTGTCCTACCTTGAAGTCCCCAATATTACAGTCGGTGGCTTTATCTGTTCATTCTTCTCGATCCTCAAGCAGACTTTCAAGTATGGACATGGATTGTGTGGTGCAGAGACTTCTGCAGATACCGGTGCTTGCCAGACTTTTATCAGGGCCGATCCCTGGGACTTCAGAACAGACAAAATCTCCCTCACAGCTTTGTGTTCCTCCTCCGATCTGTCTTGAAGTTTCAGAGCCAGAGTGCTCGGAGCTGATGATTGTGGAGCCTTCGGGTCCGACACCTACTTCAGGCTTGCCGGTCCCAGCTACCCTGAAATCTTCAGTGCCGACCAAAGGGTCTATGGGCCGACACTCGCTGGTTGAGTCCAGGGAGGATAGTCGGACCGATTTTTCGGTTCTGACTTTGCCTCTCAGGGCCTCGGCTCAAGTGACCTCAGCTCCAACCTCGGGTTCGGAGCCCTCTGTTCTGGTGCCGAGGGAATCTTCCATATCTTCGGATCCGGAGATTTCTTCACATTGGGACCAAGATGCCTTCAGTGCTATGAGGAGGGTGTTGTCCACGCCAACAACCACACCATCAGAACCAGCAGCTCCTTCCCCCAAAGCACCGGTGTCTACCTCTGCATCACACATCCCTCTAAAGTGTAGAGACCGTGAGCATCAGGAAGCCCCATTGGGTGAGCCCTGCTCTTCCGAGACCTCTGCAGAAGCACCCACTGAAGAGGTTCCTAGGAAGAGACTTTGCAAGAGGAAGCACCTGGACTCCCCACAGGAATCTGTCACTTCTGATACTGACTTAGATGAGTCAGAAGGGTCCACATGGTCCCCCTTGGAGGATATCTCTTTTGCATATATCCTGGAAATTCTTAAGCAGAGGGGTGGCTGGAAGTCCATTAACCCTACTGATGATGAGTCAAGTCCTCCTGAAGGCTTTTGGGTCTCAGCCCTCCACCACTTGGGTGTCTCCACCCTTTGATGAGATGATTGAGCTAATCTCTTGAAGGGCGTGGCAGTCCCCGGATACCATGGAGCCTGCCACCAGGAGACCTAATAAATTTATAACCTCTCCTCAGGACAAGATCTTCCTGACCAAAGAAGTCCCTGTTGATGTTATGATGGTAGCAGCAGCCACCAAGAAGGAACTGTCAGAAACTTTTACATCTGTCCATCCTCCTAATAAGGATTTTAGGATCATGGACAGATATGGTAACCGCATGTTTAGTTCAGTGACGTTTGCTCTCTGATCACTGAACTATCTAACGCACTTTACAAGGTTGCAAAAGGATCAGCTGAAAGAGCTAGGAGATACTCTACAGGGTTCAGTAGCTGCTGGAGTCTCAGAGAAAGTAACTTCCTAGCTCACCACCCTTAATTCTCTTGTAAACTCTTCTGTGCGTCTGGTCTCATCTGCAGCTGATGGAACGAGTAGGGCAGTGGGTACAGTAATTGACATTCCTGGATGCGCTTATGTTCCTTTGTGGAGCCCTTTAAGCCATCCTTAATTATATCCAAAATTGTTTGCACTTGGGTTTTTCATATTCAAATGCTAAATCCTATGAAATGTAATGTATGCCTAAGCTTTGTAATATACCAATGCCTTTGTACATACCATTGTGCTTATAAACATTTTGATGTAAGTGGAGCTTTTCTACCAGGGCCTCCACTGAAAATGGACATATATCCAGTTGGACTAGCCCGGTCAACAAATGCAAAACAAAATAAATAAAATAAAATAAATTATTAACACCCCTTTCAATGCCTCTTCCCTTTTTTGGACCCAAAGTGAAGGAAACGCTTACCAGGAGTGAGCAGGACGAAAAGACTCTGCCTGCTGTCGGAGTCCGTTTTTCCACCCCTACCAGACCTTATCCCAAAGGTCAGAAGGGAGGGAAGATGTGGTTCCGTAAAACTCAAGGAGCTTTCCAGGACACTCCTGGTGAACCCTCCTGTAGAGGCAGAGGAAGGGGTAACAATGGAAGATGCTGCTCACATGGCAGAGAGGGTCCGTAGAATCAGGGAGACAGAGACCAGTTCTTTGGGAATCCCCATCAGCGCTCCTGAGAGGAGACCCGCCTATCCATCTCTCTGGAGGCAGTTAGAAAACGCTTCTGTTTGTATCCAGACACCTGGCTAAAAATAACAAAAAACAGCTGGGTACAAAGCATCATATCCTGAGGATACTCAATTCCCTTTGCCACTCCCTCCCCCCTTATAAGAAAAATCCTGGACGTTCCACCCAGTCACAGGGAACAAGCAGCTACAGAGATTCAAAGTTTGCTGGAAAAAAGAGTCATCCAACCAGTCCCAGCAGACCAAAGAGGACCGGAACTTACTCAAGGTTCTTTTAGTTCCAAAGAAAACAAGGCAACTGGAGGCCCATTTGGATCTCAGCAGACTAAACAAGTTGGTAAGAAAGACAAAATTCTGGATGGTCATGCTACAGTCAATACTTCCCTTTCCAGGGAAAGACAATTGGATGTGCTCAACAGATCTGCAGGATGCGTACTATCACATAAAAAAGGACAGGCCATCCAGAGATCACCTGCACTTCCTGCTGGGAGCCAGTCATTATCAATTTCGTACTCTGCCCTTTGGTCTCACTACAGCCCCCAGAGTGTTCACCAAATGCATGGCAGTAGTCATGGCTCATCTGAGGTGTTTGGGATTCCAGGTGTTTACATACCTAGATGACTGGCTCCTCACTGCCACCACCAGGCATCAACTCATACAAGCAATGGACACAACTTTGAACCTGTGCAGGCAGTTGAAGATTACTATAAATTCAGAAAAATCTGCCTTGTCGCCATCGCAACATAACGTTTTTATAGGAGCAGAGCTAAATACCATGACCATGACCTTAAACCTTCCACCAGAAAGAGTTTGTGTTCAATAGAAACAGGTCCTGGAACTGCTCCTGAGAAAAAAAGCCCCGGTTTCAATGGTACTCAAATTGTTAGGGACAATGGCGGCAGAGATCATTAAGATTCCTTTAGGTCAGATGCACATGCGTGTACTGCAAAGGCTCCTGTTCATGCAGTGGTCTTTTCAAAAACTTCAAATGTCACACAAAATCCTGATAATGAATCCCTGCAAGAAGGACCTTCAGTGGTGGTTGACATCTCACCAAGTAACTCTAGGTCGCCCCTTTGTTCTACCCACTCCCATAGCCACGGTGACCACGGATGCCTCCCTGATAGGGTGGGGGGAGGCATTATCAGGGAAGAACAGCCCAAGGCACGTGGAAGAGATATGAGGCTCATCTGCATATCAATGTCCTGGAGATGAGAGCGATACTTCTAGTGTTGCAGTCCTTTCAAGACTCTCTCCCTCTGGGAACTATTGCAATTCAGACAGACAATATGTCGGTGGTCTGGTACATAAACAAGGAGGAACCAGATCTTATCCCCTATGTCAAGAAGCCCTGAGAGTATGGCAATGAGGAACTTCCACCCAGCACTTTCTGATAGCAATGCACATCCCGGGGAGATCCAGTGTGATAGCAGACAAACTAAGCAGGGCAATTCTATTGCCTCACGAGTGGTCCCTAAAGGAAGAAGTAGTGGAAAGGATATTCCGCAGATGAGGCCAGCCTTGCTGCGATCTCTTTGCAACTCCAACAAACATGAAATGCAGCAACTACTTTGCCCTAATTCCCCCTCCGGGGGATGCCCCAAGGGATGCACTTATACACAATTGGCCCCTGGGTCTCTTTTATGCCTTCCCTCCTTTCCCTGTGATACCCAAAGTTTTACAAAAAGCCAAGGCTCTGGGAAATACCATCATTCTAATAGCCCCTTACTGGCCTTGTCAAATTTAATTAGTCTTCCTCCAGCTTCATCTATTGGAAGAATCTTGGATTCTGGACCCATTGCCAGATCTCCTGACTCATTCATCAGGGGCTCTCCATCCTTCTCTTCAGTCCCTCAAACTGACAGCTTGGCTGCTCCAATTCCCAACATAGCCAGGCTTCACATCCTCTCAGCTGCAGCTCAGCATATTTTAACATCCTCTCATAAATCGTCTACCAGGAAGTTATATCTTAGTAAATGGAAAAGGTTTTCTACATGGGCATTTCAGAACAATATTGACCCGTATCTGGCTTCAAGAATTAAAGAAATCCAAGTCACTGTGAGCCACTCACGCTAGTGAGCTAAACCTCACCACAACAATAAATAGAACATGCTGGAGGGATAGATGATTTTGGGATTCTGGAGTTTTTGACTAAACTTGTCAATGAAGGGGCAACAACAGCAACCATTAGAGTTCAATTGGCAGCAATTTCTAACTTTCTTCTTGGTGAACAGGGGGTCTAATTGTATGTCACATAGACTATCTAAAGCCTTTCTCAAGGGTACTGTTCATTTGACACCAACAATCAAAACTCCACTTATGCCATGGAATCTAAATTTTGTTTGTTCCCGAATAATTCTACCCCCTTTCGAACCAGCCTCAGCTAGTGACTTGAAATATCTATCATGGAAAATTTCCTTCACTTACAGTTCAGTGAATATAGCGTTACAACAGAAGATAAAGACCCACTCTACTAGAGCTGTATCTGCTTCATTAGCCTTTACGGATAAATTACCTTTAGATACTATTTGTGCAGCAGCTACTTCGTCAAGGCCTTATACCTTCATCACTCATTACAAAGTAGACAATGCCTCCAGGGACAGTGCTTCCTTTGGTTCCACTGTCTTGAAGAACATTCTCCTGTGAGCCACCCAAGAAAGATGGTGCTTGGGATGTACCCATCAGTAAGAATGAACAGCGAGATAGAACAACTTCACATAAAGAAGTTATGTACTCACCATAACGTTCCATGTGAGTTGTTCATCTTGCCTTCATTCTTACGTCCCACCCGCCAACCCCTATCCAGGCTTCTTGAGGACCAAGAATTCATTTATGTCATGGTTTTATTTGTCTCTTATCTAGTTTCTAATCTGAGCATATAAGTAGTGGTATGTAGCCTGTTGGCAGCAAACAAGATCAGAGGGAAGCACAAGGTGCATCATGGGATAGGGAGTTGGCCGCAAGCTGGTTTAAGACCTCGAGCTTTTGCACTTGGCCGAGTCAGAGCCAAGGATTGGCTCCGAACCTATCAGTAAGAATGAAGGCGAGATAAACAACTCACATAGAACATTATGGTGAGTACATAACTTCTTTTTTTCCAAATTTCACTTCATGATTTTCAGATGAAATTGATATAGACCAGTACTTTTTAGTGGGTCTCTCTCTACTAGCGCTTAATAGAAAAGAAGGAGCAAAGAACATCGCATCACTTCTTAAAACTGTCCTAATGAGCAAACCAAACACACACTCAAAGTAACTATATAACAATCTTTATTATATTTTGCTGAACTGACCATGTAGATCCCATTAGATATAATTTCTATCATCAATAGAGATCTGGAATGGATATTTACATTATCTATGGATAAATTTGATCATGATGAAAGACAAATCCCTGCTGTCCTTTAAGTGCATTTGTTTCATTTGTAATCTTTTTAATCTAATTGTAAAATTCAGATTTGTAAATATAATTATATTCCTAGTATGCCATAACAAAATTGGCAGAGTTAGGGGCCATTACGGCACCTATAGCCATGCCTAAATTCTGCCTATAAATGTTGTCATCAAACTAAAAGAAGTTCATTTCAAACACTAAACTTAATAACGTTTTAATCAAATATATTTTATCAGCATCAAAATGTTTCTCTTCTCTTAATCAATGGTCCAGAATCAAAAGAACATCATGTAGAACAACAGAATATAAAAAGACATCTGCTGTAACAAAAATGCACAGTTACCTAAGAACTTGACATCTTTCAATTTTTATTAAAAAAAAATCTAAATATTTTATATAGGTTAATTTCCTTTTTACAACTGAGTTTAAATAAACTTGCATTGCTAATGATTCCATTTTATAATCAGATATGTATTGACAATTGATCAAAATGTTGGAACTTTCAAATGAACTTTCACTATCACATTGATTTTCTAACTAGTAAAACATCTAAAGCATCATCTTTAACATGTTCTTAGGCAAAAAAAATCTAATAACACAGTATTGATAATCATGTATGCATTCTGTACTATGAGCATAGTTTCCAGTTAATAGGTTCATATGTAGGTACTAGGCTATCTGCCTGAGGGCATTTATAAGCCTAGCCAGAGTGTGTCAGCTTTCGCCGCCCCATTGATTAATTAATGAGCCTCTGTCAAGAAGAGCCAGTGAAGTGATCCCAAGGGTGTATTTTCTGTTAACCATCCTCTCATCAAGGTTTCTCTTGAAGAGTGTTAGTGAGGGGCTCTGCCTAATGTAGTTAGGAATTTTGTTCCAAAGCATGGGGAGTCTCTGTGACAGGAATGTATCCCTCCAGCATGTTCTATTTATTGTTGTGGTGAGGTTTAGCTCACTAGAGTGAGTGGCTCGCAGTGACTTGGATTTCTTTATGTGGAGCATGTCCATCCATTTTGAGTTGGACATGGCTTTGTAAGTCAGGCAGAGATCACCTCTGAGTAAGCGATATGCCACTGAGTACAGCTGGAGTTTTTCCATTTGGGCTGCGTAGGACATATGTTTGAGACCAGTAATCCTCTTGGTGAGGTACTTTTGTGGTCTTTCCAGCTGTAGGAAGTGTCTTGTGAGGTACATCCCAAACCAGGCATTGTACTCTATGATGGATCTGATGAGTGACGAGTAGAGGGGCACTATAAACTCTTTATTTCTAGATGTGAACCCTTTAGTAATTAGATGGGCTACATTGAAGGATTTTCTAACTACTTTGGCAATATGATTGTCAAAGGAGAGATTACTATCTACCTGGGTCCCCAGATCTCTTATTACCTCTTCTGTATTAAGGGGGCTGCCACCTATGTGGTAATTCGTGGGTGTTTTGTTTTTCCCAAACAGGATGACTATGCATTTTTTGGCATTTAGCTTGAGACCATGACTTTGACACCAGGTGTCCGTTTCAGTAAGGCCCTTTTGGAGAATGTCCATGTCAGCCGGAGAGTCAATTATGGATCCCAGTTTGCAGTCATTGACGAACTTGGTTAGCCATAGTCCTCCTGTGTTTGCCTGTACTTCTGAGAAGTATATGCCAAACAGTAGGGGTCCCAGGACCGAGCCTTGTGAGAACCACTTGTGACTGGTTTAGAGTCGGACCTGGAGCCCACTGTTCTTACCGTGTGAGTTCTGTCTGTAAGCCAGTTAGCAACCCATCTCATGACGTAGGGGTTTATGTTCATGCTGGTGAGTTTTTCTATAATTCTTGAATGGGGAATGGTGTCAAAAGCCTTGATAAGTTCAAGGTAGGCTGTGTGAGCTACCTTCCCCTCATCTATGGCCTTGGTGACTGTCTGGAAGAAGTCAACCAGGTTTAGTAGGCATGATCTGCCCTTAAAAAAGACGAACTGGGTCGGGTCAAGTGTTTGGAGGTTCCCAATGTCTTTGTTAAATGAGTTCCATGATGATGAGCTCCATAGCCTTGAAGACCAGGCTAGTCAGGCTTATGGGGTGATAGTTACCATAGTTACTAGGGTCAGTTGTGGCCCCTCCTTTGTGGAGCGGAATAACCATTGCTGTGCGCCATTCTATGGGCATGTAGCCTGTGGAGAGGCTGAGGTTGAACAGTGTGTTTAGGTGGGGGGGGTTAGTTCGTTCTGTAGTTCGTGCAAGACGCAGCCTGGGACAACATCTGGCCCCATTGACGCTGTGCTTTTGACTTTTGATTGGGCTGTTTTCACCTGTGCGTCTGTGATTTCTGGGACACTACACTTTTCCGGTATTGTTGTGGGCCCTTTTGGGGGTGATAGGGGGGTGAAGTTTGCACTGAGTCTATCTGCCAGGATGTTGGCAATATCAGTGGGTTCAGTATATTTTGTGCTATTTTGTACTAGTTCAGAGCATATCTGCAAGTTACCACTTAGATTCTTGACATAGCTAAAGAAGGCTTTGTGGTTATCTTTCGAATCCTTGGCTATTTTTCTTCTGAAGTTAACCTTGGAGGATTTTATGAGGGACCTTAGTTTCTTACTGATACTGATCAGGGATGTCTTTCTTTCTTGGGATTTGCTTTTTTTCTGAACTAGTTTTCTCCTTTTATTATATAACCTGTTTATGGCAGGGGTCCACCACACTGGTTTCCTTCTCTTAGGAGAGTGAGTCTTGGTTTTGCTAGGGATGGCACAATCCATGCATCCTTTATAGGTGCTCATAGAGTGCATTTGTAAAGGTTCCTGCATCTTGGACACTGTTATCCCTTAGCGTGGGGGCTGTGAAACTTACCACCTCTGTATTAAGTAAGGTGAAGTTTGCTATAGAAAAGTTTTCACTGTGGTTTCCTTGGTTGGAGGTGGTGATGTGGTGTGGACATCCAGAGTGATTAGTTTATGGTCTGATCTAACCAGTGATGGGTTGACCTCTGGTGTGGAACACCTGTTGCCCATGTTGGTGATGACCAGGTACAATATGTTTTTAACTCTGGTAGGGGAGTTTACCAGCTGATCCAGGGCATTTGATTTGATAAATTTGAGGAAGCGCTGGACCTGGGAGTTTGTACTTGAGTAGTTTTCCCAGTTAACAGTAGGGTAATTGAAATCACCCAATATCATGGTGTTCGGTAGGACCTTCATGTTTTCCAGTGTTGCCAGAAAGGCGGAGTGGTGGTCCTGGGTCATGGAGGGTGATCTGTAGCAGGCCAAAATTTGTATTGCAGATTTGCCTGATGTTAGTTGCACATGGATGATTTTGGAGGTATCATGCTGCACCACTAACCTGGAGATTTAGATATCCTTGACGAATATGGATACGCCCCCTCCTTTTGTGTTTCAGTCCATGTTCTGTGGCTGAAATGTGTGGTATGAGTTGTAGCCCAGTAGTGCTGGGGTACTCTGTGGAGCCTTGAACCAGGTTTCAGTTACTGCACAGTTGTCAACGTTCTCCATAATGAGGAGTGCTTCGAGCGCGTGCATTTTGAGATTTAAACTCCTGGCATTGAGTAGCATAACCCTCAGTTTTTTGTTAATTGTGCTGTTTATGGAGGTGGGTTTGACTTTTAAACCTTGCCTAAAAAAGGCACTATGGGGGCAGCAAGAGCCTTGGCCAGTATTCGAAAGCCTAGGGGTGACAGGTGCAAACCGTCCCTTGCGAAGCAACGAGGCCTGTCGAGCATGTAGTCCCAGGCTGACAGACACTGGATCCCCTTTGAATGACACCAGAAGCTTAGCCAATTGTTGAAATTGATCATTTTTTCTTTATACTGTGGTATCATTCTTGGTGAGGGCAGGATGCTACTCAGGGTCAGGGACATACCCGCCTGGGCTACATGATCAGAGAGCTCTTCCATGTCTCTTTTCATGTAGTCCAGGGAGGTACATCTCAGGTCATTCACACCAACATGAACAATGACAGAGTCATATTTGTACTTGTTCTGGAGTGACCTGAGTGCTTGTGTTATGTGGCAGATTCTGGCTCCCCACAGGCAGCTGACAGTAACCTTCTCCTTGTCCAGCCTAGTGAGTGGGACGTCAGTGTGCCTGACTATCGAGTCATCTATTACTAGTGTGTTAGGTATGTTATTTTGCCTTAAGGGCTGTGATTGTGTGGCACACTGATTTTGTGTTTTATGTGTTGTCTGGTTTGTGACGGGAGGTGCAGGTTTTTTGGGTGTCTGCTTTGGAGGTGTGTGATGCTTCTGCAGGTTTTTATTTAGGGCCTCTGAGTATGAGTTTATGTATTTATGTGTATTTTTTGCCAGTGCTGGTTTAGTATGTCTATGTGAGGCTGGAGGTGTGGTGCAAGTGTTAACCTTCTCCTCATGACGGTTTTGTGGTAGGAGGAGAGGGTTGTTTGTGTACATGAGGCTGTTGTAACGTTGCCTCAGGATACCCAGGTTCACCAGCTGGACTGGAGAGTATACCTGAAATTGCCCTTTGGTCATGCCTGAATAGTAGGGTGAGATGCTTGGTTGGTGAGGGGTGAATAATGAGCCTTGCCCTGCTGGGCAATCAAGTGTCGGGGTGTATTAGTGCTTGCTATTAGGTCTGAGCAAGTGCTGGACTGTAGGATGCTTTTTAAGTGCTTAGGTTGAGAGTTAGACTACTTTCAAGGGAAAAACTGAAGAGGAGACTTGGTGGAGCCGGGATAAATTTAGCCCTAGCTAACCGGTGCTGCCCGGACGTGCAAAACCGTGCAAAAGTGTTTTTTACATCAGAGAAATGAAAGAGATAGAAATTAGCCCAAAATGGCCTATAAACTACTAACTTCTGGGCTGGAACCACTCCCTCCAGGGACAGATGGCTGCTTAAAGCTCCCTCTCTCACAGATGAAGGGAGAAACCTCCCTCTATCCAAGTAAGGTATGGGCAACTCAGAAAATTGTAACACAGCCCTGAATTCAGCACTAGCCTGAAAACTGGACTATACTAGCTTAGAATGGTGGGGAAACAAGAAAACATTTTATTTTTTTAATAAGTCTTACTATCACTCAATAACTGTTTTACACAATTTTATTTCATATTTGATATTGTCATTAGGGTACCTCCTCTGCCTGTTTTCATAAAATGAAATTCATCATCTTTTATTTATTCAGTATTACTTTAAAATACGTTCTTACTTACTGACTTGTGCAATAATCTTATAATGTATTTCTCACATGCAGACTCAAGCGTTGTTAAAACTGGATTTGTAATAGGACAGAAATATTTTTTTATTTTAAATAAACCCTTACTAAAATGCCCATTTCAAATGTTTTCCTTAAAAAGCAGTTTCATCAAAAACATAATGGAGGTGAGGGTATTAGCAACATCAACCCTTCTACGTGGCACATAGCTAAGGCCTTTAAATAATAATAATGACAGTTCAGTAAATGTGAAGACATTTTTAACAGTTAAATTTAAAATGTAAAACCGTTTACTGTTGTTTACCTCCTGTTCCTTAGGTAATCATTTATAAACTATTGACCCTTTCTTGACGCTGAGTAATTGTGATATCTTTGTTTCATGTATTGGTGTTTCTGGTAGCCAACTTCCTTTTCCATTTATTCGTCTTGCACATATCTACCCTTTTTGAAGCCACTGCCCCTTTGAATTGGTTTTGCCCCCTGGTGGCCCTTTCCTTTGAGTCTCTGCACCCTTCTTATTTGTTTAGGTTGAATGGCTATTATAAGTGGCTGTTGTTATTTCCTAAAAAATTATATTCATCATGTTTTGATGTAATTTGTCATCCTCTGTTCTGATTGTTGGTTTGTGAACTGAATTTTTATTAGATGATTTTATGTAAAATATTTGTTTTTAGAAAATGATTGGTAGATTTTAAATGTAGTTATTGATTCCCTATATTTATACAGGTTACAAAGAAGTGTTTTTAGTCTGATGAAGACGTTTTGAAGGTGGACAAAAGCACTTACTGTTGTTAAAGTCCTTTTGTGTGTGCCATTTTTTGACTTTTGTTATAAATATTGTGGATGAATGTTGTGTCTCCACTGATGATGTAGCAAACAAATATCTAAGTTAAATAACTGAGGTAGTGCATCAGTCCCATTGGAACATTTTTTCAGGATCATCTCAAGGTTAACAACCAGCTGTGTACATGTCAAACAACAAACAACTAAATATACAACACTTAAACATAATTTAATCTTTGGTTGTCTACCAATCCACTAAAAGGGAAAACAGGTAACCGGCATAGTGAAAAAAATATAACTAACTGTACTATGTCTGCTCCTAAGCTGTGCTATGCTTGGCAGAACTACTGTGTGGTTGTGGGAAACAAAGTTGAAGTATACTAGTGTGGCCATTATTAGCTGGGTGATAAGCTTATAAGGGCTACTGTGTTTTAGCTTGAAATAAACCTGAAATATGTTATTGTGCTCATTATTATTATTTTTTTTTATAAAGCTGAAATGCATCACTCTGATAAATATTATTTGGTCTCACAATTAAACCCCTGAGATGTGCGTAGTTAACAAACCAATTATAATTGCTGGGTTCAGAGGCTCACTGTGGAATAAAATTACTCATCCTGCATGGGTATTTGTGTGAAACACATTTGAATACTTTCCTGTAGATAATGTGTGTTGGTGTGAAACAAATCTAAGCTCTATTACTGTCATCTATTACACTTGTCTAAGGCACCTGAAGTGTGCACATTCAACTAAGTGGTTATAAATGCTTTGCATGAGACCTGACTGAGAATGTGAAATGATGTGCACTACTGCTATTTGATTAAATTAAACAGCTGTTTAATCTGTTTTGTGCAGGACCAGTGTACATTTGTGTAAATCAAGTTGTAGTACTTTACTGTGGCTGCTCTTTAGTGTTGAAACCGACCCAAAATACATTACTTTTTATCATAGTCCAGCGTCTGAGGAGTATACAATCAAAATAATCGGTAGAACTGCTGGATATAGGAGCTGTCTTGCATGAAAGTGGTTGATTCTGCTATTGTTTGATCACGGCAAACAGTCATTAATCTGTCTTTGTAGGACTAGTGAGCATTTGTATAAAGCAAGATGGAATATTTTACTGTGGTTACTCTGTGTGAAACAATGTTGAAATGCATTAGTGTTGCTATTATTTTCATCAGAGTTAGATAGGTGAGGTATGCATAGCCAATGTGATTATAACTGCTAGGTACGGAGACTGTCTGTAGATGAAAATGACTGACACTGTTGTCATTTGTTAAATGTTGAATGAATAAATAAAAATACATACATTTGATCATGTTAAACAGTTAACCAAATCTCACAGGACTAGGGTGTGCTTGTTTAAAGCAAGTTAGAGCATTTTGTTGTGGGTTTTTTTAATCACAATTAGATATCTGAGGTTTGCATTGTCCATAATGTGTCTGTGATTAATGGCTATGGAGGCCATTTTTGTTTAAAAAAAGTGACTAGCTCTTGCTGTTTTTTTATCATAGGTTAACAGTTACAGACCTGGTCTGCTAAGACTGGTGTCACTCAGTGTACTGTATTTATTGAAATTGGTGTAAAAGTGATCACTATGTTATGTGTTTGTGTGTGTGTGTGTGTGTGTGTGTGTGTGTGTGTGTGTGTGTGTGTGTGTGTGTGTGTGAGAGAGCTGTAGTTATATCTGAGAGCAACAACTTAGCCATTCTTTTGTTCACTTTCCACCACAGTTACAGATCAGCATTATATACTATTAATGGCTGTTTTAGGCAGATCGGACAGGATATGTGTTAAAGCAACTACTCATTGACACAGTAAATGAGTGAGTCATATTGCCACATTATGGTGCATAGTTCTTTGGTTGATTTCAAGGTTATGTTTCCTACTGTGTGGAATTTACATGAGCCTTACTCTTTGTATATCTAGTCCAGGTCTTTGGCCATGGGTTAACTAACTTTCTTCCAACTTGCTTGTAGGTAAGCATGTAGTGTGTATATGTGAGTGTGTGTGTGTTGCATATTTGAATAAACATAAACCTGTGTTATCAGGGACAGTGTCAGTATGTGTATGTGTGAAAAAATATCACTGATTTTATCTGTGGACACACGCAATATTGTAGTCACATATATAACTCCTTGGCTAGCAGTAAAAAAAAAAAAAAGCCAATAAGTAATTATCTTTTAACAATAAGGTATGGCAGACATCATAGAACATCAAGATCCTCACAGGTTCTGGGAGCCTAGTTGTCCTCCAGCCCACTGGTTAAGTAATTGGATTTTGGCATAGACGTAGTAGAAGGCCCTATCTTCAACCTTTGCCTTAGGCCACACACAATCTAAAACTGTCCCTGACAGGATGACAAGTAATTATTACTAATTTTATATTGTTCTAACTTATAAGCACCTAATGGTAGCAGACATACTGACATGATTTCAGTTTCTGGGTGACCATTCTCTTTCTTGCAGTGCAGTCTTCTACTCTCTCCTGCAGGATCATCTTTCCATTCACTTAGAATGGCAGAACTCAGAGTTATGGCTTATTTTCAAAATTTCTGGTCATTTATTTATTTTACATTTGTTGACCAGGATAGTCCGGCTGGATACCTGTCCATTTCCAGTGGAGGTCCAGGGAGAAAAGCTTCAAGGTGCAAACAATAATACATTTTATACGACTTAAAACAAAAATAAAGTGTACAGAGACATTATTTACATATTTTTCAGAAAAAGGACAATATTTACAGATAGTCATAGTGTCAGTGATTGGGTTTCTGTCAAGTGCTTGAACGATCAGACGTTTGAGCCCTTTTAATACTGGCAAACTAAATCAAAAATTGACTTTTTGAACTTTGCTGGTGCAGAGAAAAATAGTTTTTTAGTCTTTGGACTCAATCATTTATTAATATCTAAGTCCTCCAAGTTTGAGACTTCCTACACTTGAGATAGACTGCTGTGATTGTTTATGTATTTATGTATGTATTTGCTTTTTGGTAAATTGGTAATGGCTTTGTGAACCGTACATTTTTTCATATTATGTCATTAAATATGAAATATATGGCAGAAAGCATATTTACATTTTATGAACATAAATATTTATGAACATACACAAAAAAAAAAAATATATATATATATATATATTATAGATGTGTATCTCTCTCTCTCTCTCTCTATATATATATATATATATATATATATATATGGGTCTACCTTGTATAACCAAAGTTACATTTACCCAAATTTCTAATCACCGAGATGACTTCACCTAAACTTCTAATCACTGAAGCTATGAAACACCGAACTTTTGAATAGGGAAACAAACCACTTGGCCACCAGGGAGAACTTTGCCCTTTCCCCAGTGTAGTATAATCTTGGAGTTGGTATATTTAGTTAGGGGGGCAAAGCTCCCCAAATGGGGGAAGTGGAGGGGGTGAAGACCCTCTATTGGATAGGTTTATTTTGTATGTGTATGTTGCTATTTTGCTCTGGTGGCCAAGTGGTTTGTTTCCCTATTCAAAAGTGTGGTGTTTCGTAGCTATGGTTGTTAGAGGTTTAGGTGAAGTCATCTCAGTGATTAGAAATTTCGGTTAGTGTAATTTTGGTTATACAAGGTAGACTCATATATATTTATATATATATATATATATATATATATATATATATATATTTATATATATATATATATATATATATATATATGGGTCTATATTAGAACATCGACTTTTTAAACCATCGAATGTTCTAATATCCACCCCTATTCAGCGAACGCTGACAATATCGAGCATGCAGAACAGTGAATTTTTTCACAGGAAAAAAATTTGCTGTTCCGAAACATACACACAACACAAGCACACCAAACAAACAGCAATCCGCACACATACACCTAAAATCCTACATCTAACCCTGCACTAAACTGTACATACACCACTAGCTGTCCACTTACCTTAACCCAAACCCTAACCCTAAGATCCGTCACTATCACACACTCACCTCAACTGCACCCTAACCCTAACTCACCTAACCCGCCCTAACCCTCACATCCACACAATCGCACACTTACCTGATTCTGACCCGTAACTTTCCACCACAGTTCTGAAAATAGCGAAGCCACAGGAACGGCCAACCGAATTCCTTCCCTAGGAAGAAATTCATTGTTCTGCAGCTTCGCTATTTTCAGCGTTCGCTGAATAGGGGTCGATATTAGGACATTTGAAGTTGTGAAACTTTGATGTTCTAATATAGATCTATATATATATATGTTTACACATATACACACACACACACACACACACACACTCTGGTTTTACAGTAATCCTCAACTTGACATGGGTATGATAGAATTCAACCAAACAAAGCATCCATGATAAACTGTTAACTATAATCAGAACTAGTTAGTACTGGGGTTCACTCAAGACCACCTTTAGTTTTTCAAATGCGTTCTCACAATCTAGTGTGCAGATAATTTTATTTGTCCTGTTATTTCGGAGGGAGTGGGTAATGTCCAAAGGAGGACTGGCTCTGGTAACACAGTAAGGGACAAACATTTTGTAATAGCACACTATTCCTGTGCAGTGTACTTACCAGACTTTTAGTAAGAGGTGTAGGCCTGATTGAAGAGCCTCTACTCTGAAACTTCATCTAAATTTTGCCAACACTGATCTGATGACCAGATTAAGCATCTTCTGCCACTGCTACCTAACATCTGTTTGATGTAGTAGCAAACCTGCTAAATGGTACATCTTCTATTGCTGACAAACAAGAAACATGTAACATTAAAAACATCTAACATTAAAAACATCTAAGAAAATAAACTATAATGCCTAAAATAAAAATGTGCCCCTTAAGCTCAGGATGGATTTAGATGATACCTATGTATTTTCTTTAAATTAGTGTCCCTCAGGCTGTACGGGTAAACATAAACATTCTTCTTAGTAGCCTGTAGGTTTTTTAAACACTTCAACATGAAGCAGATGCCTTTGTTTTCCATTCTATAGCAGTAATAGCATTTGGAACACTCACTAAGAATAGTTTTATATCTGCCTGTTTGAGACAAGGTTCCCCTTGCTTATAATTAATTCCAAAGACATACTTGTTCTATTTTAATTTATTAGCTTCTGCAAAATTTTTTCCCATATTACCTTAACCAAGATACATCAATTCCTCCCCAGGACACTCCCAGAAAATGTGTGCAGTCTACTTATCATGTTGGGCTTATTTCTAACAGGAAGGGTTTTTCTTCCTACATCTCTAAAGAGCCTCTTTAGGGTTAGAAACTACCTCTGTCATATCCCATAGATTGAAAAGGCTTGTTTCTTCATTTAGTTTATTCTTTAACCTTTGCTATTCTGTCTCTTTTCCAGAGATCTATATTTATGGTACTACTCTTCCTGTCTTTGTTTTCCTGAATCACTTTTATTGAATTGGTACTTGTGACATAGGCAAACTTGCATTTATATAATTTATATAAAAGTAATCAAACCATAATAACAACTTCACATTTATATACATTGTTATATATTCTATATTTAAGGCAGCATTACATATAGTGTCAGGAATACTATGTAAGCAAATTGAGTGACTACTCTGTAAGGAATTGTTAAAATCTGCTAACTCATTACACTCCCAAGATATATATATATATATATATATATATATATATATATATATATATAAAATAACTTGATTGATCTCTCCCTCATTCGCATACACGCATACACACTCACTCACACACACATAAACATGTGCATACACACACTTTTTTATTTTACACTCACAAAGGTGCTGCTTAGCGAGTGTAAAATAATGCTAGGTTTTTATTTAATAATGTTAGGTTTTTTTTTCAGTACGAGCTCCGCTGCTGCTTGATATACTGCCATGAAGTGGCAGATTCGTTTTTCACTCGGCATTACCTATAAATTAACACCCTGCTGGAGAAGGTTCATTTTCCAATCAGGGTGAGATCTACAGGTCACCCATTCTCTAAATTTATATAATGTAAAGACAAGGTTTTACCTCCCATTGAACTCTAAAGGTAAAGCCAGGCATAACATACCAATCACTTCAATAACTACACTGTAACAAAGATGAAGGTCTTAACAAATTCTAAAAAAAGCAAGCTCCATTTTCAAAGCAGGCGTAGTAATGAAATAAAGAACCTAAGTAAACATTTCCACAAAGGTTGCTTATGTTAAATCTAAATCCCACAACTTTCTTTTCTTTCTTATTGCCCTTTCCTGTGTGTTAAAATTTGTCTGTGAATACCGTAATGCGTTTTACAGCAATCACAGTGGCAGAAACTGAAGTTAATCAAAATATTGTGAAAGTGTCTTTTGCAGGAATCTGTGTACAGTTTCTCAGTTCAAAATATGTATATCAGTATCAAGTACATGATTCACCTTGGCAAAATTAAGGAACAATTGCTCCTCATTTCTTAAGATGCCTTTATCACTTGAACAGGCAAAAAATAACATGTATGACAGACCCTATAGAAATGTGCAGAATTCCGCTGGCTTTCCTTTGTATGTAGAATAAATCCAGTTCAGAAAGGTTACAGATTGTTCTGTAGGAAAGCAGGCTTCCCTTCTATATACTCAGGTTTTTCTGCTTCATCAAAGTCATCATCTATAAAACTAACTCATTAAAATAATCTCAGTTGTTGACAGTTTCCCTTTATCTTGCATCTCTGTCTGCTTAGCTCTTTCACAGGTGCAGCAGAGCGAAGTCCCAGTCTGAGTTGTGTTCCTATTTCCCTTTTTGTTCAGTACAGCACTTACCTATTCTTTGCTGCCCCTAAATTAGTTTCCATACTGACTTATCATTCTGATTACTGGAGGCTTTTGTGGTGTATACTTATTTATAGGACATTCCCTGCCAGTCTCTTCACTGACTTTATGACATTTTCTTTTGGAGTCTTTTGACAAGACTCCATATTAGACTGTTTACGCCAGACATCTGGAGTCAAATATTAGCATCTGTTAAGGTTTCTAACTTAGCAGCTGTATTTTTAGTAGAGATGTGCATCTCCATATTTACTGTCCCCCCCACCCAAATAAAGCTACTTCCAAAGTTCCTTAAATTGTGGAAACTCTTGACTAGTCATGACATCATGAGTTACCTTACGCAAAGGTCAAACTGGATGTTGACTTTACCTAAAAGAGTTTGCATTTCCACCTGGGTTATGGGGAGCTCTCTCACTTCCTCATACATGCATATAACTTAAATTTTATGGAAGGGCTCCTTGTCATAATCCGAGCTAAGCTTCTTCATTGGGTTATCAGTTCTTGAAGTTCCTAATAAAGTCACAGATTGGCACATCCCTGTATCCAGTAGTTGCTGAACTGCAGTGAGTTGTTACTGATTGACCAGATGCTGGTCACTGGTGACTGACCTTTCCTGTAAGGGTGAACAAGCTTCAACAAGTGTTAGCAGGTGTTGGTTAGCAGCTGTGGTGTTTTCTGCTAGTTTGTTCAGGTTCTTTTCAGTGATTGTGTCAGTCTTCAGCAGTGCTTTTGCTGCTGTATACCCTCACACAGTTAATAAGGTCAACTTATGTTGACACTAAATCTTAACAGAAAAGTCTGATCTGAAATAGGAGTATTCATTTGTCTGCAACCTGTGGGTTATGGATCCGATATCGGATCCGAACCGGCATGGTTTACCAGCTATGGATCCAAGCTCTCAGCTCCTCCCCTCACCCATAATGCCCTGCTCTACCCTCATGACCTCAGATCTCGTTTGCCGCGCATGGTGACCAGATTGTTTTTCCAGCTCTCCAGCTAAGTGATAGTTTTCAGTGTTTAAATTGTAAAATTTAAATAATTTTTTGGTTGATTTGTGTGAAAGTGTAGGTTTCCCTTTTTGTATCTTTACTTTTTTTAGAGTTTAATCTAAAATTTATATCCCTCCCCTCGCTGGTAGCGTAGTGTGTGTGTTGGGCCTGTGAGTGATTTTTGTTTTAGTTACTTACCTTAGTTTTAGTAACTGTTATTTGTTAGCTTGGGATGTCTGAGCAGCCCAAGGCTATTTTTTCTAAATGCTCCGAGTGTGGCCATAAGCTTTCCCCAGCTGATGGCCACACTCGGTGTGTTAGATGCCTGGGGGTTGAACACCTCACATCTGGATGTTCCATTTGTGCAGGGTTCAACCCCAGGGCATTGAGGGAGCGGAGGTCCAAGCTTGTTTTGGCGGGCCTTTTGCCGCCGGACTCGGCTCCGACCTCCGCTCCTTCGGGGGTAACCGTACCCACGGTTATTCCCTCTCCGGCTGCCCCTCCTCCTCCTCGGCTCCGGTCTCCCGCTTCAGGTTCAGAGGAGAGGGATGCTAGAAAAAGGGACCGGAGGGAGAAGCACCATAAGCGGCGGGCCGAGACCTCTGTTTCGGCCCCGCCAGCCAAGCGGGCTTCTCCCCCGGCTCCATTGTCGGCTGGATCTCCTCCTCCTCGGCTCCGGTCTCCAGTGTGTTTTTCACCGGGACCTGAGGAGGAGGAGACCCGATCTCCGTCGAGGCTATCGAGGAGGCACTCAAGGCCTACCTCGGTAGCCTCGTCGAGATCAACGTACAGCCTATCGGATGCTGATCTGGACCGGATGATGAGAAGGTTCATCCAGGCCCAGATGCAGATGGGAGTGCTCTTGCCTCCCGGGAGCTCGACCCTTTTCAAGCCGATTGCTCCTTCTCCGACCCGCTACCGGGTTCGGAGCAGTTGGAGCCGAGCAGCCGAGCCGGGTGGGTCGGCGTCGATAGTACTTGGTACTTCGGATCCGACCCTGCCCTCGAGTGCATCGGATCCGACCTCTCGGAGCCTGGATCCGAGCCTCGGATCCGGGGGGATCAGTGCTCCGTCGGCGCCGTCTGTGTCGGAGCACACTGTCCCTTCGGATCCGAGCGCTTCGGCTCCGGCTCTGATCCACTCTTCGGATCCGAGGGGGAGCCGATTGTCGGATCCTTTGGTCGAGGTCGGCTCCCCTTCGGCCTTTGATGTAGTGGAGAGGGCCCTGTTGAGGGTCTCCGGACCCCCGGCACTTATTTCGGCTCCGTCCCGCGCTCCCTCTGCACTGGGTCAGGCTTCCACCATCCGGCCCTTGGGACAGCCTGCTTCTGTGCCCCAAGCTGTTCCCCTGGAACAGGTTGCTGCTTGCGAGGAGTCCTCTGACAGCCCCCCAGAGGATGTTCCTCGCAAGCATACGTGCAAAAGGAGGCACATTGACTCCCCCGAGTCTCTCACGGAAGACACGGATTTGGAAGGGGAAGGCTCCCCACGGTCACCCCCCGAGGATGTCTCATTTGGAGACATCATGGAAATGCTCCGTATCAGGGGGGGTGGTCTGCCCTCAAGTCTTCCTCGGACGAGTCTGTGTTCTTGGAGGCATTTGAAGCGGGCCCGTCTACCTCTTGGGTGTCCCCTCCTGCCGACCCCCTGGTGGACCTCATTACCACCAGGGCGTGGAAGGAACCGGACACCGTGGAGCCAATCCCTAAGAGGCCAGACAGGATCCTCAGCCCACCGTCTGACCGTGCCCATTGGAGTAAGGGGCCTCCGGTAGATGCCATGTTGACGGCGGCGGCCACCAAGAGGGAGCTTGCTCAGGAGAGTCCCTCAGTCCATCCCCCGAGCAAGGAGTCTCGGATGATGGACCGCTTGGGGAAGCGGATGTTTAGTTCAGCGACCTTCTCGGTAAGGGCGCTGAACTACCTGGCACACGTTATTAGGATGCAGCGCAATCTCATTAAAGAATACGCTGCATCTCCCCCAGAGTCCATGTCGGAGGAGGACAAAGTGCTGCACTCCACCCGCATGGCCACTCTTAGATCAGTTACCAATACCTCTATGCGGCTACTCTCCCATGCTACGGAAGGCGCCGCTAGAGCCGCAGGGGCAGGTCTAGTCACTAGACGTCAGGCCTGGCTCCGTCATTGTGATTTCTCAGAGCCCTTCAAAGCATCATTTGCGAACGCCCCCTTTGATGGTTCTGCCCTCTTTGGCAAAACCGTTCGCGACACTTTGACCCAGAGCGAGAAGGACGGGAAGACGCTGTCTGCCGTCAGAATCCGCTTCTCTGCACCCCAGAGGCCCTATTCTAGGAACCAAAAGGGTCAGAAGAAGATGTGGTTCTGGAAGTCGCAGCAATCTCAGCCTGCTCCGGACAACCAGTCCTTCCGTGGCAGAGGAGGACAGGGAGGACGCTGCCCTAGAGGCAGAGGGGCTCCCAGGAACTTCGGGTCCAGAGAACCTTTCTCTGAATGGCCCGCGCAGCAACCCTGAGGGGTTGCCCGGCTGCTCCACTCTGGAGGCAGTCGGGGGGCGTTTTTCGGAGCACCTAGCGGCATGGGAGTCCATAACATCAGACCGCTGGGTTCTCCAGATCATATCCAGAGGATACCACATCCCATTTTGTCACCCACCAAAATTGAAGTCCCTCCCAGACGTTCCACCCGGTCAAAGGGGGGCCGCTTTGGCAGAAATTGGCCATCTGCTAAAGAAAAGAGCCATCCAGCCCGTCCCCCCAGACCAGATCGGATCAGGGTTCTACTCCAGGTTCTTCTTGGTGCCAAAAAAGACGGGGGATCTAAGACCAATTTTAGACCTTTCTCTCTTGAACCTGGCAGTTCCCAAGGAGAAGTTCCGAATGGTCACTCTGCAATCTATTCTCCCCCTTCTGGGAGAAAATCACTGGATGTGCTCCATAGACCTCAAGGATGCGTACTACCACATTCTGATGGACAGGCGCTCCAGGAGGTTTCTCCGCTTCCGGCTGGGAGCCAGTCACTACCAATTCGGGTCCTTCCCTTTGGTCTCACCACAGCCCGCAGGGTGTTCACCAAAGTACTAGCAGTGGTAGCGGCCCACCTGAGGCTTCAGGGAGTGCAGGTCTTCCCCTACCTGGACGACTGGCTCCTTACCGCCCCAACAAGGCATCTACTACTATTGGCGCGAGACTCCTTTCTCCATCTTGCTCCCAGTCTGGGCATCACTATAAATACAAAAAAATCCAACCTAGCACCCTCACAGTTCATAGATTTTATAGGGGCCAGGTTAGACACAAGGAGTTTAAAAGCCTTCCTCACTGCGGACAGAGTTCAAAATCTGCAGCTCCAGGTGCGGGCCATTCTCCACTCAAATCCAGTTCCGGCGGAGTTGGTCCTGAGGGCTCTAGGGTCCATGGCATCTGCTATAGCACTTCTTCCTCTCGCCAGACTCAATATGCGCATCCTCCAGTGGACTCTCTTAGTACAGTGGTCTTACCTTGCTCTTCCTATGCATCATCCCATTGCGATCAGCAAGGCTTGCAAGCGGTCCCTCCTGTGGTGGCTTCACTCCCCAGATCTCCACAGAGGCCGCCCATTTTGTGCTTCTCCCCCTCTCGCCACGGTGACCACGGACGCCTCCCGCCTCGGGTGGGGGGGGCATTTTGCAGGCCGGACCGTCCAAGGCACGTGGAACGATTCAGAGACCTTACTGCATATCAACGTCCTAGAGATGAGAGCGGTGCTCTTAGCATTGCTAGCACTTCAAGACTTTCTTCCCTTGGGAACAATTGCGATTCAATCGGACAACATGTCGGTTGTCTGGTATATCAACAAGCAGGGAGGAACCAGGTCTTACCCTCTTTGTCGAGAAGCCATGAGGGTTTGGGAATGGGCAATCTCCACCAACCGCTTTCTCATAGCAACGCACATTCCGGGTCGGTCCAACATCCTGGCGGACAAGCACAGTCGCACCATTCTGACCCCTTACGAGTGGTCTCTCAATACTCAAGTAGCGGTACGCATATTCGCACGGTGGGGAACTCCTTCTTGCGATCTTTTTGCCTCTCCCTCAAACACCAAGTGCGACAGTTTTTTCGCTCTGATACCTCCTCCAGGAGGTTCTCCAAGAGACGCTCTGGTGCATGCTTGGCCACCCGGTCTTCTGTATGCTTATCCCCCCTTGCCTCTGATGCTCCAAGTTCTTCAGAAAGCGTCTCGGGTGGGGTGCAGAATGATTCTCATTGCTCCGTTTTGGCCTCGACAGATCTGGTTCCCCTTCCTAAGGTCTCACTCGGTGAATCCTCCTTGGATTCTAGATCCCATCCCGGATCTGATAGCTCATCCATCCTACCTATCTCCTCCGAACCTGGACAACCTGAAGCTGACCGCTTGGCTGCTCCAGTTCCACTCTTGATCAGGACTCCCGGTATTTCGTCCCCTGTTAAGGCGATCCTGGTGGCAGCTCATAAACCGTCCACTAGGAAAATCTGCCGTAGCAAGTGGAAACGGTTTTCTTTGTGGGCGGAGCGGCAAGGCCTGAATCCCTTCACTGCTTCTCTCCCGTTGGTGCTTGATTTCTTAACCACTCTTTTTAACGATGGTGCTAGCAGTTCCACGGTCAAAGTACAACTTGCAGCAATTTCACATTATCACATTGGTAATGACTCTAATCCACTCATGTCAGCCAAGTTGTGTAAAATTTTCCTTAAAGGTACTTTCCTTCTCAGGCCCCCTGTAAAGCAAGCGGTTCCTCCCTGGGACCTTTCTTTAGTTCTCCAGGCCTTGACAGCTCCCCCCTTCGAACCGGCGGCTACGGTAGATCTCAAATTCTTGTCGTTCAAGACTGCCTTTTTAGTAGCCATTACTTCGGCCAAGAGAGTTTCAGAGCTCCAAGCATTATCAGCTAAACCTCCTTACTTGGTCTTTCATCCGGACCGTGTTTACCTCAGGACCAACCTGTCCTTTCTTCCTAAAGTAGCTTCTGAAGCAAACATTAATCAATCCATTAACCTCCCTGTTTTCTTCCCTAAATATGAAAACAAAGGTGAATATAAGCTTCACTCCTTAGATGTTCACAGGCAACTTAGATTTTATCTAAACAGGACGGCTGGTCATAGGCAATCCGACCAGTTGTTCATTTCCTTTGCTAAATTTAATTTGGGCAAGCCAATTTCTAAAGTCTCTCTGTCTCGTTGGATTTCACAATGTATCTTGTTGGCTTATCAAGCTTCAGGAAGGCCCGCACCGGAGAGTGTACACGCTCATTCAACCCGGTCAGTTTCTACCTCGGCAGCCTTTAAGGCTAGGATTCCTCTAGATGATATTTGTGCAGCAGCCACATGGGCTTCATCTCATACTTTTATTTCCCACTATAAGTTGGATCTTGCATCTAGGGGTAGAGCATCATTTGGCTCCGCGGTGCTCCGGAATATCCTTCCATGATGGCCGCCCAAGATTCAGGTAGCTGGGGACTCTGTCCCACAGGTTGCAGACAAATGAATCTCCTACTTCAGATTTAGAAGTTATGTACTCACCATAACGTTCCATCTGAGTAGGTGTATTCATTTGTCTGCAACCATCCCGCCCTCCTATCCCCCTGGCCTTTCAGTTTCCTGCATATGGTGTGTTACCCTTTTCAGGGTGTTTTTTTGCTGTTGGCAAACTCGATCTGAGGTCATGAGGGTAGAGCAGGGCATTATGGGTGAGGAGAGGAGCTGAGAGCTTGGATCCATTGCTGGTAAACCATGCCGGTTCGGATCCGATATCGGATCCATAACCCACAGGTTGCAGACAAATGAATACACCTACTCAGATGGAACGTTATGGTGAGTACATAACTTCTAATTTTCTTTCACAGATTACTTTAGGAATCCATAATGTTGTAGGCAGCACAATCCTGCCAACCCTTCTTCCTCCAGAAAAAAAAAACAGTTATAGTGGGATCTGTTATCTTCTCAGTCACTGGCAAGTGAGTGCTTCCTCTTCAAGTCAGGTATCAGTAACAGAGCTGGAAAATTTGCCAAAATTCTACACTAGTTGTGATATGTTATGCTGGTTTATTGCATAGAACATTCAAAGACCATATATTCCAGTAGTAAGTAAAGCTTTACTGATAAGAAAAAGAAAAGTTTGGGCATAAACAGGAAACAAGTTCTTCACTTCAGAAACAAGAGTAATATGTTTAGCCTTTTCTTAGTGAGAGGGTGGCACAGTGGTGCAGTGGATAGTGTTTTCTACTCACAGCAAGAGGTGCCTTGGTTTGATTCACAGCTGGGGTGCCTTCTGTGTGGAGTCTGCATGTCCTCCCTGTATTCATGTGGGTTCCCTCCAGGTGCTTCTGTTTCCTCCCACATTCCAAAGGAATGCAGTAGGTGGATTGGGCACCCTAACTTGGCTATAGGTATGAGTGTGTGTACGTATGTGAATGTGTGGTGTGGAAGAACTATGACAGCAGGGCTAGCCACCCAGTGATGTAAACCTTGGATGTAGATGATTGTCAGTGTGAAAGTGACACCTCAACCCCTTGTGCAAAAATGCAAAAAAGGGGTTGTGTATGGATGAATGAATGGATTTCTTAGAAAAAATATACATAGCAGTAGCAGTCAGGTGCTGTACAGTAACAAAATTGTCTGAGTTCTTCAGGTGCTTGTAACCCTTGATTAGACAGTGTAGGCACACACCAACATATTACAAAAGGCCTGCAGCAACTTATAGAATTCCTATGGTTTTCCTGTATAAGTAAAATAAATCAAATCAGACAGTTTGCAGTTCTTCAGCACTCTGACTGACTTTCCTTCTGCATAAAGTCCTTTGGATTCCTGGCAAAATTCTCTTTAGCATTAAAGATACTTATATCTAACTCTGTTATTGAGAGTAATCTTAATGTAAAGACCAGAACTCCTCCATGTCATTAGCTTAAGTACCTGTTTTCTAGACTCTCAGAAGTGGCATGCCTTTCTTCTACCCTGCGCTCTCAAGTGTTCATTGATGGTGTAGCAGACACTGTACTTGTGTGTGTGTGTGTGTGTGTGTGTGTGTGTGTGTGTGTGTGTGTGTGTGTGTGTGTGTGTGTGTGTGTGTGTGTGTGTGACTTCAATAATAGCTTACTTTTTGGTTATTCAAAGGGGGTCCAATATTTGTCAGACTGGGAAGATATGGTCAACAGACCACTCTGCTTTGCCAGTGGTGGCTGCATCTGTCCCCTCTAGGGTTTCATTTATGGCCAAAGATGTTGTCCTCCCATATAGTGCAATGCCAGCTTGATAAAACTGCCAACATAAAGGAACAAGCAAATGAAAACGTGAAGATGTTGCTGATCAATCCTAGGAGCCTAAACAATCAACTCATCTCCCTACAAGCCTTCTCTCCCTGTAAGACGTTGATATCTGTGTATTGACTGAGACATGGTTTAAAATAGCGGAGAGCACACTAGCTGTGCGGGGCTATAATGCCTTCCACATGTTTAGACCAGCTACTGCACAAGAGGTGTAAGGCACTCACATCAAGGATGGTAAAGTAGTATGATGCATTAGAGCTTCTTTGTGTCAAAAAAAAATCAGAAAGGTCCCATATTATATATTAGTTACGGTGTATCTATCTATCTATCTATCTATATATATATATATATATATATATATATATATATATACACATATACATTTATATACATACGTATAGACGCACACACATGCACACGCTTTATATACTTTAAGTATCTGAAAAGGAGAATGTTATCAGATTGTTTTATCAGCTCCCATTCCTGCAAAGAGAATGTAAGATTGGTGGTAGAAGTAAGTCTGGGGGTGTATGAGTTCTGGGTGGTGAATGTTTCTGTGCATGTGTTTGGACTGGCTAACGGAAGTATATGTATAAGTATATGTATCTTGTTTGTGTACACGATTGCTTGACTGGCCATGTAAAACTGGTATGTATTTGAATACAATAACAGTGAGTGCATGTACATGTTTGAGTGCAAGCTTGAATAGTGAAAGATTGGGTGTGCGTGTGTGTGTGCATGTGTGTGTGTGTTTGTGCGGTCAACAGACAGTGGGGTTAAGGCACTTCCTGTTTCCCAGTGTTATGTGATCACAAAGTTACTGTATATTAAATTTGTGAAGGAACTGCCTCCCATATAGGGGTGCAGTAATGCTTGTACCCCCAGTCTTTTTCTATGTCAGATGTTGAAAGAATGTGCAATAAATGAGGAGAACTTGCTACTATTGGTATTTGTTTTGCTGAGCTGACATAAACTCATATACACACTGGCATTGTGGTTCCGTGGTTAGCATTGCTGCCTCGTATAGCATGATTCTCCAGTTTGGTTGGGGTGTCTTCTAAGTGGAGTCTGCATATCCTCCCTGTTTTATTTTGCCAATTGCTCTGGATTCTGCCCATATAGCATAATGTGGTATAGGCACACCTCTCAACTTACTAACACAAAAATTCTGAACAAAGAAAAACATGATAGTGGGACAAAGGCCCTAAATCAGGGATGCATTTTAAATATTGCTTTTATAAATACAGACATTTGAAAACATTTTGTGAAGGATAAAAAGTCTGAAACTCAAATGTCTGTAATTATTTAGTGACTTCAGTCCTCAATGGTTTGTCAAGAAACTACAAATTCTGTAAGGAACAGACCAAAAATATAAACATTCTGTAAAATTTTGGCCAGTTTTGGGGTATGGGTGTAGATAAATTAGTGATCCTTTGAATTGTTCTTATGTATGCATGCCATGTAAAAGAGAGTATATGTGTGGATCTCACAGAGGGGTGGTGCCCCTGTCTTGAGGGGTTTGCTTTGTGCCTTTTGAGTGTTGAAATATGTTCTGGCTCCAGTGCATCACCTTACTCGTGTACTATTCATAACTCTGCCCTAACCCCAGCTCTGAACATTACCTTATGAACAGCCATATTCCTTAACATACTACTGTACTAGACGTTCATACACTTATCCATACAGTACACACATGCAAAACAGCAAAGTGACTCCTTTACCTAGCCTAGCTCACAAACAAGTGTCTATCTCAAATGCCAAAACTTTTAGAATATCCAAAAGTTTCAGCATTAAGATGCAGGGTTCCCATCAGAAGAGCGAACGCTTAAATTAGTGAACACTCTTATATCAAACTTTAAAACGCGAAACCTGAAAAAGTCTAAGGCACGGAACATCGAATCTGATGTTGTTAATCTTCGTTCATTCCTTACTGATGGGTTATCGGTTCCGTCCTCAGAACTGAGCCGGCCATATATCAAGCTCGTGTCAGCCAAAAACTCTCAAGCCAAGGTCCTACCCAGAATGCTCTGCTCCCCGTTACCTCAGATCTCATTTGCCTCTTTGCTGTACTGCCGTGTCAAGCCACTCTCTCAGCTGTCTAATTTTTTTGAAAGTTTTATACATTGTTCTTACTTTAAATATTTTCAAATAGTTTCTACCAATATTTCCTACCCTATCATATACTTTAGACTCTCTCCCTTTAGTCTTTTCCCTTTATTACCTTTTTTCTTACCTTGAAGTAATTCTTCATTATCATCATTGGTAATCCTCCTTTTTCTCTTCTTCCTCTTTTGGGTAGCTTTTCCTCTTCCTTTTGGTACTGTTCATCTTTTCCACATCATTATGTCAGATAAGAAAAGTAGCATTGGTTTCAAGCAGTGTAAGGATTGCGGCAGTAAGTTACCACTTTCCAATGGCCATGACTTACGTGTCTACTGTCTGAATGTCTCCCACCTTACTGTGGATCCCCTGTATGGGATTTGTAAAGCTTTTTCAACTAGGACTGTTAACGAGAGGAAGAATAAATTAATATTGAAAAATCTTCTGAAATCTCCTTTCTCTGAAGCTATTTCTGGGTGAGAGGGCTCACCCCCCCCTGTTAAACCCCGTAAGAGGTGTTCTTCCTCTTCATCATCGAAGTTGCTCCCTTCTTCTCCCTCTGGAGATTGTAGGGAGTCGACTCATAAGAAGGTGAAATTGATTACTACTTTGGCACTGCCACCTGTGACCCTGTCGGGTCCAGGCTCAGCACCGCCCCAAATGATTCTGGCTCCAGCCATGTCTTCCGTATTGACATCGGCACTGGAGTTCCCAGTGCAGACAACTATGGCTCCGACAGTTCCGTCGCAGCCCTTACCGGCACTGTCCATGCAGGTTCAGTCCCCTTTGGCACCGTTGGTACAATCCCCTTAGACTCCAAGTATGACTTTTCTGTATTCCATGGCGCAGACATTTTTAGCACCGACATGTTCTTTGGTGCAGTCCTTCTCGGCACCATCCTTATTAACAGTGCAGACACTTTCCTCAACGGCACTGTACCCATCAGGGCAGACTTTTGCCTTTACAGTGCAGACACCTTCAACTACTATGGTGTTGACGTCCTTGGCGCAGGCTACTTCCACACCGTTTTCTTCGGTGCAGACGTCCTTGGTTCTGGGCTCTGCACCTATTGAATTAGCAAGGACCAAGTATTCTCCTTCCTTGGATCCATTTGCTGGTAGTCAATATAGTCCTTTTCTGGAAAGGCCAGAATCGCCATCAGCTTTCTCCATGAGGTCAACCAGGAGTCTCTCTTAGCAAGATGTTTTGCGGCTTGTTGACCAGTTGCTTGTGGCCAGAGGTCTCTGTCACCCGTCGAAATCCACATTCCCTCCTACAGGTGAATGAATATCTCCTGAAACTCCAACATACACTCCTCCTTCAACTTCTAACCAAGTTTTGAAGCCTATTACTCTGACAGCAGCTTCCCTTCCTCCAATTCCAGTGGTGGATCTCACTTTGGAACTGGAGTCATCCTGGTGACCCTCGGCACACTGGGCATCAGGCTCTTCCCAGGCCAGTGGCTGTGCCATGGGGGAGGGCATTCCTGGTTCCACGCCAATTTTTTTTATGGCACCCTCCAGGGATCCTCTCTGTCTCATGGTTCACATTCCTCTTGAGACTCCTGGTCTGGGGGTGGGCTCGTTGGGGCGGGCTCATCGGGACGGGGTGTGACCCTGGTTCCAAGGTTGTCATGCTTGATTCCGGGCTGCCATCCCTCCTTGGGTGGGCCGAACTTCCAGGCCATGGAGAGGGCACTTGCCTCTGCTGGCAAACCCCATATGTCTGTGTCCTCTCCCCCTCTATGCGGCAACTGTCACAAGCCACAACCACAGGACACTGTGCACAAGAACCTCAGGTCTCTCCTCCTCAGGAGACCCCCTATTTGCAGTCTTCCCCAGAACCTCCCACTGAGGAAGTACCTCACAAAGCGTCCTGCAAGAGGAAGCACATGGACTCCACTGAGGAGTCATTGGCTGAAGATACGGATTTTGATGACGGGGAAGGGTCTCCGTGGTCACCCTCTGATGAGGTGTCCTTTGGTGACATCCTCAGGATCCTTAGACAGAGGGGTGACTGGAAGTCCTCTAATCCTTCCTCTGAGGAATCTGTATTTCTGCAGGTTTTTTGTGCCCGGCCCCCTACCTCCTGGCTCATATTACCACATAAAAATGGACAATCGCTCAAGATGATACCTTCGCTTCTGCAAAGGAGTCGGTCACTACCAATTTTGAGCCCTGCCCTTTGGTCTCTCTACAGCCCCCAGAGTGTTCACCAAATGCATGGTAGTGGTTATCGCTCACTTGCGACTTCAAGGATTCCAGGTGTTTCCATATATAGACGATTGGCTCCTCACCGTCCCCACCAAGCATCTACTGGAAGAAACCCTGCACTACACTCTCCTAT
>NC_056747.1:110059380-110116880 GCF_019279795.1 Protopterus annectens
ATTGAGCCCTGATAAAGTGAAATGTAATGCATGATATTTATCTTTTTGTCTTTCATGCAATAAAAGTCATAGATGCCGCTATTTCTTTGTTTTTCTTACAACATAAACATGTTTCACTAAGAGGTTTTGCTGTCATTTTTGCTTCTACATTTCTGATTGTACATTAAGGAAACAGTAAAACATGACAGACAAGGTGTGCCCTATGTCTATAATTTTATTCTTATATGCTTGTATTATGTATATGTTTATGTATGCATATTAACTTTGAAATCATACAACTGCTGCGGTAAACACAAACATCCTTGCTCCTACCGTTATGTGTCACTGATTTCATTAACACTTATTTCACCAAAATGGAAACCTATTAAAACTAATAGACTATTTACATTTCAAATAAACTCAGTGACACCCGACCCAGATATCCTCCTATGCGTCCACCCAACTTATCTAGCCAGGAGGTGAGATTCATTTGAGATTAAGTTTTTGTTTACATTCGAGTATATATTTAGTAATATTTACACATCTGCTACATTGATGCTTAATAGGATAACTGTTTTGGCACATGGCTAAAATTCTGTAAATTGATATTTGACTTACATGTTAATATCAAACATTTGTTGTTTCTCCAGAGTTTGTAATGCTCTTCCCTGTTTACAAAATAAATCACAGAAGAAGAGAAGTTCTCAATCTCTAGATTGCATCTATGGGGCCTTGTTGGGCATTGACCTTATTAGCCCACAGATGTGAATCCAACTCCATGTTCAAGTCTGTGAGTCATTGCTTACCCAGCTTCAGAACCCAAATGGCTGTTTGTTGCACTATCTGGTGCTGGTTTGCCATTTTTTGGTGGTACACTGGCTCACCTTATACTACTCCGATCTGGAGATTCAAATTTCTACTCCTATGATTCTAGTTGTTCACCCTTTTGGAATGAGTAATGTTGTGACTTCTGGGATATGGATCTGTTCATTTATTTGTTGCAATGTACGGCTGTCATCATCTTTGGGTTTAGCTCTGCTCAATTATCCATCTAGTCATTTGGGTCTACAAGCAGTACTATCCTCCACTGAGGATCAGTGCCAATAATGGATTTCTGATGCACACCACCAACCCTCCCACTAAAAATGGTCTGCAGTCACAACCTCATCAACCCTGCTTCACAAATATTCTAACTACTGAACTCAAATTCAAAACTAAAATGCCTGGGATCTAGTCAGAGCTACATACCTCTGTGCTACAGAGCTGGCATAAAATTTCACTTTTATGAATTTTATTCAGTGGTGTTATTTTAAAAAATCAAAAACAGGCCCTTCTATGTGTAAGAACCAAAACAAACTCAAACGAAGTGCACAATGGATGAAGAATCACAGGAAGTGTACCAAAATAGACTGTGTATATTGAATGTAACATACGACAAAGTTTAAGTGCCTTCATCCGACAACACTAAGGACTTCATGAGAACTTTTGGATTATTTTAAAAAATGCTCCTATAAATTTATTTTCTTAAGAATATGCTTCTAGGAAAAAAGTGACCAATGACCAATCTGTTACTGTCATCAATCAATTAATTACATAATTTTCCAGATCAGGCTAAGGGCCTCTCTGACAATTTTGATTTGATTATGTTTAGTTTTCATCCAGAAACTTGTGGGAAAAAAATGCATCTGTTCAATGTAGTGGAACATCAAATGCCAATGTATTACGCAAAGAAGGATCAAAATGTTACCATCTTCTCTTACGATATTGTTTTGTGTTCAAAGTGTGTTAACACCTTATCTTACATTATCATTTTATGATTAAAGTGTTTTAACTTCTTGTCTTATGTTGTTATTTTGTGGTCAAAGTTTATCACTTTGTCGTATATTATCATTTCATGATCAAAGTCTGTTAAGTTATTTCATGATCTAAGTATAACACCTTTACTTATGTTATAATTTCATGATCAAAGTGTGTTAATTCCTTGTCTTATACTTACATAGTTAAGATAGAACTGCCAATTGCCCAAAATTGGACCATATATAAAGCAGTTTCCTTTATTTATTTATTTATTTTATTTTATTTTACATTTGTTGACCGGGCTAGTCCAACTGGATGCATGTCCATTTTCAGTGGAGGCCCGGGGAGAAAAGCTCCACATGATTTATATTATATTACATGCAAAATTATGCTCTCCCATATAGAGGTCTAGTTGCATCTTGAAAGTAATTAAATTAACAGATTCTGTAATGTAAAGTGATATTGAGTTCCACAGTCTGGAGTCTTATAAATATATCTTTTTTCTTAGTTCTGTTGAGATTAACAATATACTGAGAACCACTATATCTTAGGTTACCAGACTTTTCTCTTAGAATACGTTTTAAACTGAGTTTTAATTCATTATCTTTGATTGCCCTGTAAGGTAGACACAATTTTTCACTAATGATTATATATACAAAGCTAAACAAATTCAGGTGTTTTAATATTTCTTCATAACTTAGTTTGTTCAAAGATCTAACATTTTTAGTGTATCCTCTCTGAATCTTTTCAGTGGTAAATAAATCAGATACTGATAATGTACAAAATATTAAATTGTACTAAATCAATGATCTAATCATTGATATATACAGTTTTTAAGACTTTTGGATCTCTTGTTTGTACTGTACAACCAGTCCCCAGGTTAAGAACATTCGAAATGCGGACAATCCATAGATACGAATGGGCTGTCGCAATGTCGGAAAAAAAATCAAAATAAATAAAAAAGAAACATTGTACTGTTATTCAGAGAAATAAGCTGTTCTTTCCTTTTTCTCCGTCTTCTCCATTCATGAAGCTGCTCGCACGTCTTGTTAGAGCAGTTACTTCCTCATTCACGGAGAAGAAGAGATCTGATTGGCTAAGGGAGTCCTGGTTTTGACAATCTGATTGGCTGTTTGCTTCAGTACAGTTTTGAAGCAGTTACTGTACTGTTTTGGAGAACGGGCAAATGCCATTGCAGCTCACTGGGGTTTGTGTGACAGGAGGAGGTCAGGCAGAGGTCTGAAAGTGCAGGTAAGGGTGGAAAACATTTGTGAGTGATGCCTGCAGTACAGAAATGTAAAGTGAAGCAAAAAAAGAGGCAAGTTTAACATTTGTTTGGAACATTCTACTGTACTGTACTTTATTTCATTTTATGTACTATTATTTGTAAAATAAAAGGGAATGTCTGTAAAATATTGGTCTGAATCAGCTGAATTGAAATGTTAATTAGGTATAGACAGTGGTAGTATTACCCAATCAGACCTGAGAAATGTCTAGCTGCAGACTCCAGTACTGTATGTGTATCCTGTGGAGCTCCACTTTAGTACTGTATTGTACTGCAGCCAGACACTTTTGTGAACTTCAGCGTTGGTAACATCGCAACCCATGCCTCCAAAACATAAATCCGATGCACGTGGTGGTGATGTGTCAAAGAAAAGGAAAGCAATCACCCTGGAAAGTGAAATGGACATAATAAAGAGATGCGAGAGAGGTGAAGCACCATCTGCCATTGGAAAGACATTAGGCTATAGCAGATCAATGATCGGAAAAATTTTAAAAGACAAAGAAAGAATAATGAATCATGTGAAAGGCAATACCCTGATAAAAACTACAATTATTACAAAACAATGGAGTGGTTTAATTCTTGAGATGGAAAGGCTATTGCTAATTAGGTTCGAAGAACTAAATCAGAGGAATAGTGCAAGAAAAGGCTCAAAACCTTTTCAATGATTTAAAAGCTGCTCGAGCGGCAAGTGCAGGCAGGTGTGACGAAGAATTTTCTGTAAGTAGGGTCTGGTTCCATCCTTTTAAAATGAAGGCTGATTTGCATAACCTTAAAACTCAGGGTGAAACTACGAGTACAGATTTAAGTTTTGGTACTTTTCTTTAAAAAAAAAAAAAAAAACTGTAAGCCTGTTTCCTACCTTTCCTGTAACTAGTGTTCCAGATACAGATTTGCTGTATCCAGGACTGTATGTAAGCTTCTGAGCCCCCCCCCCAGCCTTTCTGTGTTGGAGGGAAGCCTTCTAGCTTATCAGTGGGAGTGGTAAGCACTAGGTAACCTGTCTACCACATAAGGAGTGGTTCTGGCCCAGAAATTGTAGCTATTGGCCATTTGGGCAATCTTCCATCTCTCTCAACTTTCTGATTTGAAAGCCTGCATTTGCACTTGTTTCTGTCCTGTAACTTGTCTAGTGCAGATACAGATTCTTAGTTTTAGCATTTAAATTTGCTTATTCATGGTCAGCACTTGTTCAGAACTTGTAAGCACTAAATAAGCTACTAATTACTATAGCACTCAATCTTCCTCATTACCTAGAGGAAAACAGTTTTTGTACTTACTTTTCTCACTTGCTTAGAGAAAAACAGCTCTTGTACTCACTTTCCTCACTTATCTAGAGGAAAATAGTTTTTTATTCAGGCATGTCCAAGGGTCATCTCCCAGTGTTCTCTCCTGTCTGTCCGATGAATCTGGGCATCTTGTGGCAAAGTAGAAATTGCCTCATGTACACAGACAACCCTCTCCTCCTACCACCCAACACTAAAACCTGTGAGAGATGCACTTATCTAGACAATCTGGAGGTGAAGCTCTCTCCAACCAAGACTGAACTTGATAGTCATGAGGAGAAGCTAAACATTTGCACCACACCACACTCATCACATAGTCTCACTAAATCTACACCACCAAAATCCACACATAGTAACACAAACGCATTTGCGGAGGCTCTCAATAATAATCTGTCTAAGCAACAGAGACCTCCAAAGCAGAAACGCAAGCAACCTCCATTCCCCAACACAGCCCAAATGACACATAGCCCACAGACTCAGTGTGCCACTCAACCACAGCCAATAAGGCAAAACAACGTACCCAACACACTAGTCATAGGTGACTCTATAGTCAGGCACACTGATGTCCCACTCATCAGGCTAAACAAGGAGAAGGTTACTGTCAGGTGCCAGGATCTGCCACATAACCAATGCACTCAGGTCACTCCACAACAAGTACAAATATGACTCTGTCATTGTTCGTGTTGGTGTGAATGACCTGAGACGTACCTCCCTGGACTACATGAAAAGAGACATGGAAGAGCTCTCCAATCTTGTAGCCCAGGCAGGTATGACCCTAGCCCTGAGTAGCATTCTGCTATCGCCCAGAATGATATCGCAGTATAAGGACAAAATGATTGACTTCAACAATTGGCTAAGCTTCTGGTGTCATTCTAAGGGGATCCATTATGTGTCTGCTTGGGATGACATGGTCGACAGACCACGATGCTTTGCCACAGATGGCCTGCACCTATCGCCCCTGGGATTCTGGATACTGGTTAAGGCTCTTGCTGCCCCTATAGTGCCTTTTTTAGGCAGGGTTCAAATAACAAATTCACCACTATAACAGGAACAGGCAAGCAAAAACTGAGGGTAATGCTACTCAATGCTAGAAGTTTAAATCTCAAAATGCACTCACTCGAGGCACTCCTTAAAATGGAGAACATCGATATCTGTGCAGTCACTGAGACCTGGTTCAAGGTTCCAGAGAGCACTCCTGTACTACCAGGCTATAACTCATACTACACTTTTCGGCCATGTAACCTGGACCGAAACGCCAAAGGCGGACGTGTGTCCATATTCATTAAGGATATCCACACCTCCAGGCTAGTTGATCAGCATAATGCATCCAAGGTTATCCAAGTGCAACTAACTCTGGGCAAAACTGCAATCCAAATTGTAGCTTGCTACAGATCCCCCGCCATGCCCCAGGATTCCCACTCCTCTTTTCTTGATGTACTGGAAAATATTAGGGTTCAACCAAACACCCTAATAATGGGCAACTTCAACTACCCCACCATTAACTGGGAAAACTACTCGTGTACCAACTCCTTAGCTCAACGCTTTCTGGAATTCATAAACTCCAATGCCCTAGATCAATTTATCCACACCCCCACCAGGGGCAACAATATCCTAGACCTAGTCATTACCATCATGAGTGACCGGTGTTCCACACTTGGTCAACTCCTCGTTGGTCCGATCCGTCCATAAGCTTATCACCCTTGATATCCACATCCCGCCCCCATTAAAGAAACCACAGTAAAAAATGTCTCCAAAGCCAACTTCATGCTTCTTAAGACAAAAGTGGTGAACTTCATGACACCCATGCAGATGGACAATACAGTTACAACTGCCGAATCCTACACAAATGCACTCTATAAGCACTTTCACGAGTGCATGGATCGTGCTATCCCAAACCGAACCAAGACGCTATCCTCCAAAAAAAGGAAGCCAATCTGGTGGTCCCCTGCCATAAACAAACTGTACAACAGAAGGAAGAAACTGTTGCAAAAGAGAGTAAAATCCCATGAGTGGAGGAGCTCCCTGGTCAGCCTCAGTAAGAAGCTGAGATCCCTTATAAGATCCTCCAAAGCTAGCTACGAAAACAAAATCGCCACTAAATCCAAGGACAACCACAAAGCATTCTATAGTTATGTCAAGAATCTAGATGGCCACACCCAGATCTGCTCTGAGTTATAGCACAAAGGCACGAAAATACCAACGGATATTGCCAACATCCTGGCAGATAGGTTCAGTGCTAACTTTACCCCCCTCTCACCCCCTAAAGGGCCCATCTCTATACTGGAAGAATGCAAAGTTCCTGTAATCACAACTATGCAGGTAAAAGCTGTACTCTCTAAAGCCAAAAATACAGCATCCATGGGATCGGACAACATCCCAGGCTGCGTTTTACACGAACTTCAGAACAAACTGGCTCCCCACTTAAGCCTCGTTCAATAATAGCCTTGCATCAGGCTTTGTGCCCACTGAATGGTGCACAGCAACATTTATCCCACTCCACAAAGGGGGAGCCACCACTGATCCCGGAAACTATTGACCTATTAGCCTGATGAGCCTGGTCCGCAAGGCCATGGAACGTATCATCATGGAACTCATAAACAAAGACATTGGTAACCTCCAAACTCTGGATCCCACCCAGTTTGGGTTTGTGAAAAGCCGATCATGCCTCCTGAACCTGATCGACTTCTTTGAGGCAGTCACCAAAGCTGTGGATGAGGGTAAGTTGGTTCACACAGCCTATCTTGACCTCGCCAAGGTTTTTGACACCATCCCCCATTCTAGAATTATAGCTAAACTTACTAAACTAGGTATACATCCCTACGTTACAAGATGGGTTGCCAACTGGCTCACTGACAGAACCCACACTGTAAAAGTTGCAGACTCCAAATGTGACCTCAAAGCAGTGACAAGTGGAGTACCACAGGGTTCCGTCCTGGGACCTCTCCTGTTTGGTATCTACCACAGTAGTCAAGAAGTCCTTCTATGTGACACACCTCATCATAAAAGGGTTCTCATCCAGGAAAAAAGGGGTCATTGTTCCTCTCTACTCATCACTCGTTAGACCCATTATAGAGTACAACACCCCTTTTGGAATGTACCTCACAAGACATCTGCAGCAGCTGGAAAGGCCACAGAAGTACCTCACAAAGAGGATTACTGGCCTCAAACAAATGCCCTACACTGACCGCCTCAAAAAACTCCAGCTTTACTCCGTAGCATATCACCTACTCCGAGGTGATCTCTGCCTAACATATAAAGCTATGTCAAACCCAGAGCTGTTGGACATGCTACACCCAAAGAAATCCTAATCCCTCCGAGCTACACGCTCTAGGGACCTAAACCTTGTCACCACAATAAACAGGACACTCTGGAGGGATAGATTCCTGACCCAGAGACTTCCTATACTCTGGAACAAGCTACCCATCTATGTCAAGCAAAGTTCTTCATTAGCACTCTTCAAGAAAAATCTTGATGAGTGGATGGGAAATAGGAAATACACCCTGGGGATCACTTCTGTGTCTCTGCTCGACAGTGGCACAGGAAAATAACTTTCTTGGGTGGCATAAGCCATGGAACCTTGTTGGCTAGGCTTACATAGGCCCTTGGGCCGATAGCCTAGTATCTACCTATGAACCTAAGTGCTGCAAGGGATTTTCCTAAAATGTTGGAAAAAATTATTGAAGAGGGAGGTTATTTTCCAGACCAAATATTTAATGTAGACGAGACTGGCTTATTTTGGAAGAAAATGCCTGAAAAGACTTGCATTTCAAAAGAGGAGAAAAGTGCAGGAGGGCATAAGGCAACAAAAGACAGGCTAATTTTATTATTTGGGGATAATGCTTCCCATGATTTTAAGTTGAAGCCTTTGCTTGTGTATCGCTCCTTAATTCTAAGGGCACTACAGCATGTCATTAAGGCATCTCTTCTTGTTATTTGGAAGGCAGATGCAAAGGCTTTGGTTACAATTGCCAACGTTGAAGACTGGATCTTGAACCATTTTGTTCCTGCTGTTCAAACGTATTGCCTGGCCAAAAATATTCCTTTCAAAGTTCTTCTTGCGCTTGACAATACACCTGGACATCCAAACAGTTTAGGTGACTTACACTCAAATGTAAATGTTGTATTTTTCTGCCCAACACCACATCACTACTTCAGCCAATGTGTCATGGAGTAATAGCCTCATTTAAGGCCTGTTATTTACACTGGATCTTCTGACAAGCAGTCTGGGCTCCCCAAGATAATACGATGACCTTAAGGGAGTTCTGGAAGAATTATAACATCTATGATGTCATCAAAAATATTGCCGATTCTTGGGATGAAGTAAAGCAGTCAAATATGAAAGGAGTGTGCAACAAACTGTGCCCACAATTTGCGCCTGCTTTACAGACTTCTACAGATGATGACATTGCTGAAGCCAGGCAAGCTGTAGTTGATATTGATGACCAACTGCAGTTATACATCAATGACACGGATGTCATAGAGTTACTTGACCCCCATGACAAAGAACTGACCAGTGAAGACCTTATGGAACTGGAGCAGCAGACAATAGCATTTGAGGAAGAATACAGGGACCTAGAAACTCTAAAATCAAAAAGGTTTTTGACAAAAGAGTTAACTGAAGCCTTTCATCTCATTGACGCAGGAATGACAAAGTTAGAGGAGCAAGATCCTAATACAGAGCAGTTCACCTAAGTTTACTGTACAGTTACTGAGGGCGTCAGCTGCTATAAGGCCATTTATGATGAGAAAAAGAAAAGCTCTGCACAAACCTCCCTTGATGCCTACTTCAAGAAATTGACTCCAGCAGTAAACACTCTCTCTTCAGCAGCAGAATCAAACCCTAACTCTGTACCGTACTCTGTACAGCTGTGATTCCATTTCCTCCAAGTTGTCCCTATCATTTCTCACTACTTCACTATAACTAGCCACCATTCCATTGACATTCCTATTCAATTCATTACTGTTCATAAAAGGATTTTCCATGGGATATACTTGCTTATTCCTATATTGTTTTAAATCTCTTTCTAGTTTCCTTTGCTTTTTATAAAAAGTATTATTGCTGTTTCTTTCTGCTTTATCTAAAATTTTAAAATACAACTCATTATATTGAGAAAATAACAAGTCTTCCCTTATTTTTACATCCAACAAGCCAACTTCATTTGTTATATGTATCGTCTGTTTTTCATAATATGGCAGTGTTTTTTTTAATAAATTCATTCCCATGTCATCAAACAACATTGCAAAATCATCCACAATACTTTCATCATATGTTATACCAAAAGGAAATTTAAATGGGCGTAAGCCTTGTGGTACCACATTTAGTTGTATGCATTGTTTAAAATAAGCAATATCTATTTCAGTAGTCTTTAGTTTAAATAACCTTTTTCAAAAAAGTATATCAGTTCCTTCAGGGAACGAAAACTGCCATTCACATTAACATTAGTAGCTCTCAGTTGTTCATGTGTCACTGTTTCATTTGAAATGCCAAAGTAAAACTGTTTTGTTTTAATCTACAAAACTCTGATGAAAAAATTCTGTATGTCCATTAACACGTCCGCTAACTCTTGCACTCATTTGCGGCTGTTTTGTAGTTAAACGGACTTTGCTGTGATTAGAAACTTCATTATTAAAAGAAAAACTGTGCTAGTTAACTGATGCCTGTGAGAGGCATAAATTAGAGTTAGAAGCCACAGTACCTGTATTATGGGTCGCCTGACCACATGGAATTGAAAAACTGTTGTCATTTTGTTCTAACAGCACAAAATCTCCTCCATGTTGAACGGTGGAAACTTCCTTGATGTTACACTGCCCATTAAGTGACGTTGCTGCTTCCTGTAGAGGCATAGTAGCTCCCTCTTGTCCAACTGAGCCTATCAGGCCACTCTCACCTTGGCTGTCGTTAGGATCTCCGTAGGAACCCTGTATCACTCGAGCCGGTCGTGCTGGTTTACTTTTTATTGAATGTAGTTGTATGGAAGCATTTTCTGTTAAAGTTGATGGCATAATAACATTTTCTCTCTGGGAGAACAATTCTATAAGTTTTGTTAACTTGCCCTTAAGCTGTAAGACTTCCCCTCGAAGTTGTTGTAGTTCTAAATTAACATTTTCCACACCAGGAGATTCAATCTCATCTAGGTAGTCAATAGTGCATCCAGACACCACCCCAAAAGCAACAAACTATATAAAATTTACAAAACGGATATACTTGTAAAAATAAAAATTGATTGGCTCCAAAATTGCACACCACCAGCTGCAAATTAAATGTTTAATAAATACACATAGTATTTAGCGCTTTCATCTCATAACAAGCGAGACTTCATCAGAATACATTCATCTAAAATTCTGAAGCATTTAAATACCCTTACCAATTAATAATGAGTATCACATGACAACAGCAATCAATTATTAAAGACACCATTACAAAAATAGCCACATTTCTTTTAAAAACATCACATTATTTTGCTATTGAATAAAACATATGTAAACTTGATGTTAACAGCATATATGTAAATCCCACTATGCATACTTTAAAGTACAATACATTATATTTGATTTGCTCTTTCATATAGTAAAGGTGCAATAGAAATAAAGTCATTAAGACCTGGTGGAAACATGACAGCCAACTTATACTGCCATTCAGTTTCTTTCTTTTTCAGCTTATTTTTCCAATCACCCCCTCTGGGTTGTATTTTAACTATTTCTAGTATACCAAATATAAATTTATCAAAGGTTTGGCAAACCTGAACATGTCTATACAGAGCATTGTAGACTTTTTTATTTTTAATATCATTTAAATGTTCATATATCCTACTCTTTAAATGACGTTCTGTTTTGCAAACATAAAAATGTTGACATGATGTACATATTGCCAAATATGCTATTCTACTTGGACGAAACACCAAAGCGGACATGTGTCCATATTCATTAAGGATATCCACACCTCCAGGCTAGTTGATCAGCATAATGTATCCAAGGTTATCCAAGTGCAACTAACTCTGGGCAAAACTGCAATCCAAATTGTAGCTTGCTACAGATCCCCCGCCATGCCCCAGGATTCCCACTCCTCTTTTCTTGATGTACTGGAAAATATTAGGGTTCAACCAAACACCCTAATAATGGGCAACTTCAACTACCCCACCATTAACTGGGAAAACTACTCGTGTACCAACTCCTTAGCTCAACGCTTTCTGGAATTCATAAACTCCAATGCCCTAGATCAATTTATCCACACCCCCACCAGGGGCAACAATATCCTAGACCTAGTCATTACCATCATGAGTGACCGGTGTTCCACACTTGGTCAACTCCTCGTTAGTCCGATCCGTCCATAAGCTTATCACCCTTGATATCCACATCCGCCACACCCCCATTAAAGAAACCACAGTAAAAAATGTCTCCAAAGCCAACTTCATGCTTCTTAAGACAAAAGTGGTGAACTTCATGACACCCATGCAGATGGACAATACAGTTACAACTGCCGAATCCTACACAAATGCACTCTATAAGCACTTTCACGAGTTCATGGATCGTGCTATCCCAAACCGAACCAAGACGCTATCCTCCAAAAAAAGGAAGCCAATCTGGTGGTCCCCTGCCATAAACAAACTGTACAACAGAAGGAAAAACTGTTGCAAAAGAGAGTAAAATCCCATGAGTGGAGGAGCTCCCTGGTCAGCCTCAGTAAGAAGCTGAGATCCCTTATAAGATCCTCCAAAGCTAGGTAATGAAAACAAAATCGCCACTAAATCCAAGGACAACCACAAAGCATTCTATAGTTATGTCAACAATCTAGATGGCTACACCCAGATCTGCTCTGAGTTATAGCACAAAGGCATGAAAATACCAACGGATATTGCCAACATCCTGGCAGATAGGTTGAGTGCTAACTTTACCCCCCCCCCCTCACCTCCTAAAGGGCCCATCTCTATACCGGAAGAATGCAAAGTTCCTGTAATCACAACTATGCAGGTAAAAGCTGTACTCTCTAAAGCCAAAAACACAGTATCCATGGGACCGGACAACATCCCAGGCTGCATTTTACACGAACTTTAGAACGAACTGGCTCCCCACTTAAGCCTCGTTCAATAATAGCCTTGCATCAGGCTTTGTGCCCACTGAATGGTGCACAGCAACATTTATCCCACTCCACAAAGGGGGAGCCACCACTGATCCCGGGAACTATTGACCTATTAGCCTGATGAGCCTGGTCCGCAAGGCCATGGAACGTATCATCATGGAACTCATAAACAAAGACATTGGTAACCTCCAAGCTCTGGATCCCACCCAGTTTGGGTTTGTGAAAAGCAGATCATGCCTCCTGAACCTGATCGACTTCTTTGAGGCAGTCACCAAAGCTGTGGATGAGGGTAAGTTGGTTCACACAGCCTATCTTGACCTCGCCAAGGTTTTTGACACCATCCCCCATTCTAGAATTATAGCTAAACTTACTAAACTAGGTATACATCCCTACGTTACAAGATGGGTTGCCAACTGGCTCACTGACAGAACCCACACTGTAAAAGTTGCAGACTCCAAATGTGACCTCAAAGCAGTGACAAGTGGAGTACCACAGGGTTCCGTCCTGGGACCTCTCCTGTTTGGTATCTACTTCTCTGAAGTATAGGCTAACACAGAAGGCCTCTGGCTAATGAAGTTCGCAGATGACTGCAAACTAGGAGCCATAGTCAAGTCCCCAAATGATGTGGACATCCTACAGAAGGGCCTCACTGAGACAGATGCCTGGTGTCAGAGCCGTGACCTCAAGCTCAGTGCCAAAACGTGCAGTGTCATCCCCTTTGGTAAAAACTCTGTACCCATGAACTACAACATAGGCAGCAATCTACTTAACACCGAATGCGTGATAAGAGACCTTGGGACCCAGGTGGACAGTAGTCTCTCCTTTGATAGTCACATCACCACAGTAGTCAAGAAGTCCTTCTATGTGACACACCTCATCATAAAAGGGTTCTCATCCAGGAAAAAAGAGGTCATTGTTCCTCTCTACTCGTCACTCGTTAGACCCATTATAGAGTACAACACCCCTTTTGGAATGTACCTCACAAGACATCTGCAGCAGCTGGAAAGGCCACAGAAGTACCTCACAAAGAGGATTACTGGCCTCAAACAAATGCCCTACACTGACCGCCTCATAAAACTCCAGCTTTACTCCGTAGCATATCACCTACTCCGAGGTGATCTCTGCCAAACATATAAAGCTATGTCAAACCCAGAGCTGTTGGACATGCTACACCCAAAGAAATTCTAATCCCTCCGAGCTACACGCTCTAGGGACCTAAACCTTGTCACCACAATAAACAGGACGCTCTGGAGGGATAGATTCCTGTCCCAGAGACTTCCTATACTCTGGAACAAGCTACCCATCTATGTCAAGCAAAGTTCTTCATTAGCACTCTTCAAGACAAATCTTGATGAGTGGATGGGAAATAGGAAATACACCCTGGGGATCACTTCTGTGTCTCTCCTCGACAGTGGCACAGGAAAATAACTTTCTTGGGTGGCATAAGCCATGGAACCTTGTTGGCTAGGCTTACATAGGCCCTTGGGCCGATAGCCTAGTACCTACCTATGAACCTAAGTGCTGCAAGGGATTTTCCTAAAATGTTGGAAAAAATTATTGAAGAGGGAGGTTATTTTCCAGACCAAATATTTAATGTAGACGAGACTGGCTTATTTTGGAAGAAAATGCCTGAAAGGACTTGCATTTCAAAAGAGGAGAAAAGTGCAGGAGGGCATAAGGCAACAAAAGACAGGCTAATTTTATTATTTGGGGATAATGCTTCCCATGATTTTAAGTTGAAGCCTTTGCTTGTGTATCGCTCCTTAATTCTAAGGGCACTACAGCATGTCATTAAGGCATCTCTTCTTGTTATTTGGAAGGCAGATGCAAAGGCTTGGGTTACAATTGCCAACGTTGAAGACTGGATCTTGAACCATTTTGTTCCTTTCTGTTCAAACGTATTGTCTGGTCAAAAATATTCCTTTCAAAATTCTGCTTGCGCTTGACAATACACCTGGACATCCAAACAGTTTAGGTGACTTACACTCAAATGTAAATGTTGTATTTTTCTGCCCAACACCACATCACTACTTCAGCCAATGTATCATGGAGTAATAGCCTCATTTAAGGCCTGTTATTTACACTGGACCTTCTGACAAGCAGTCTGGGCTCCCCAAGATAATACGATGACCTTAAGGGAGTTCTGGAAGAATTATAACATCTATGATGTCATCAAAAATATTGCCGATTCTTGGGATGAAGTAATGCAGTCAAATATGAAAGTAGCATGCAACAAATTGTGCCCACAATTTGCGCCTGCTTTACAGACTTCTACAGATGATGACATTGCTGAAGCCAGGCAAGCTGTGGTTGATATTGATGACCAACTGCAGTTAGACATCAATGACACGGATGTCATAGAGTTACTTGACCCCCATGACAAAGAACTGACCAGTGAAGACCTTATGGAACTGGAGCAGCAGACAATAGCATTTGAGGAAGAATACAGGGACCTAGAAACTCTAAAATCAAAAGGTTTTTGACAAAAGAGTTAATGGAAGCCTTTCATCTCATTGGCGAGGAATGGCAAAGTTAGAGGAGCAAGATCCTAATACAGAGCAGTTCACCTAAGTTTACTGTACAGTTACTGAGGGCGTCAGCTGCTATAAGGCCATTTATGATGAGAAAAAGAAAAGCTCTGCACAAACCTCCCTTGATGCCTACTTCAAGAAATTGACTCCAGCAGTAAACACTCTCTCTTCAGCAGCAGAATCAAACCCTAACTCTGTACCGTACTCTGTACAGCTGTGATTCCATTTCCTCCAAGTTGTCCCTATCATTTCTCACTACTTCACTATAACTAGCCACCATTCCATTGACATTCCTATTCAATTCATTACTGTTCATAAAAGGTTTTTCCATGGGATATACTTGCTTATTCCTATATTGTTTTAAATCTCTTTCTAGTTTCCTTTGCTTTTTATAAAAAGTATTATTGCTGTTTCTTTCTGCTTTATCTAAAATTTTAAAATACAACTCATTATATTGAGAAAATAACAAGTCTTCCCTTATTTTTACATCCAACAAGCCAACTTCATTTGTTATATGTGTCGTCTGTTTTTCATAATATGGCAGTGTTTTTTTTAATAAATTCATTCCCATGTCATCAAACAACATTGCAAAATCATCCACAATACTTTCATCATATGTTATACCAAAAGGAAATTTAAATGGGCGTAAGCCTTGTGGTACCACATTTAGTTGTATGCATTGTTTAAAATAAGCAATATCTATTTCAGTAGTCTTTAGTTTAAATAACCTTTTTTCAAAAGTATATCAGTTCCTTCAGGGAACGAAAACTGCCATTCACATTAACATTAGTAGCTCTCAGTTGTTCATGTGTCACTGTTTCATTTGAAATGCCAAAGTAAAACTGTTTTGTTTTTAATCTACAAAACTCTGATGAAAAAATTCTGTATGTCCATTAACACGTCCGCTAACTCTTGCACTCATTTGGCTGTTTTGTAGTTAAACGGACTTTGCTGTGATTAGAAACTTCATTATTAAAAGAAAAACTGTGCTAGTTAACTGATGCCTGTGAGAGGCATAAATTAGAGTTAGAAGCCACAGTACCTGTATTATGGGTCGCCTGACCACATGGAATTGAAAACTGTTGTCATTTTGTTCTAACAGCACAAAATCTCCTCCATGTTGAACGGTGGAAACTTCCTTGATGTTACACTGCCCATTAAGTGACGTTGCTGCTTCCTGTAGAGGCATAGTACCTCCCTCTTGTCCAACTGAGCCTATCAGGCCACTCTCACCTTGGCTGTCGTTAGGATCTCCGTAGGAACCCTGTATCACTCGAGCCGGTCGTGCTGGTTTACTTTTTATTGAATGTAGTTGTATGGAAGCATTTTCTGTTAAAGTTGATGGCATAATAACATTTTCTCTCTGGGAGAACAATTCTATAAGTTTTGTTAACTTGCCCTTAAGCTGTAAGACTTCCCCTCGAAGTTGTTGTAGTTCTAAATTAACATTTTCCACACCAGGAGATTCAATCTCATCTAGGTAGTCAATAGTGCATCCAGACACCACCCCAAAAGCAACAAACTATATAAAATTTACAAAACGGATATACTTGTAAAAATAAAAATTGATTGGCTCCAAAATTGCACACCACCAGCTGCAAATTAAATGTTTAATAAATACACATAGTATTTAGTGCTTTCATCTCATAACAAGCGAGACTTCATCAGAATACATTCATCTAAAATTCTGAAGCATTTAAATACCCTTACCAATTAATAATGAGTATCACATGACAACAGCAATCAATTATTAAAGACACCATTACAAAAATAGCCACATTTCTTTTAAAAACATCACATTATTTTGCTATTGAATAAAACATATGTAAACTTGATGTTAACAGCATATATGTAAATCCCACTATGCATACTTTAAAGTACAATAAATTATATTTGATTTGCTCTTTCATATAGTAAAGGTGCAATAGAAATAAAGTCATTAAGACCTGGTGGAAACATGACAGCCAACTTATACTGCCATTCAGTTTCTTTCTTTTTCAGCTTATTTTTCCAATCACCCCCTCTGGGTTGTATTTTAACTATTTCTAGTATACCAAATATAAATTTATCAAAGGTTTGGCAAACCTGAACATGTCTATACAGAGCATTGTAGACTTTTTTATTTTTAATATCATTTAAATGTTCATATATCCTACTCTTTAAATGACGTTCTGTTTTGCAAACATAAAAATGTTGACATGATCATCATCATCATTCTCTTTCGGCTTTTCCCGTTAGGGGTCGCCACAGCGGATCATCTCTTTCCATTTCTTCCTATCCTCTGCATCTTGCTCTGTCACACCAACCGCCTGCATGTCCTCTCTCACCACGTCCATAAACCTTATCTTAGGCCTTCCTCTATTCCTCTTACCTGGCAGCTCCATCCTTAGCATCTTTTTCCCAATATACCCATCATCCCTCCTCAGCACATGTCCAAACCAACGCAATCTCGTCTCTCTTGCTTTGTCTCCAAACTGTCCAACATGAGCTGACCCTCTAATATACCGATTCCTAATCCTATCCATCCTAGTCACACCGATTGCAAATCTTAACATCTTTAACTCTGCCACATCCAGCTCTGACTCCTGCCTTTTTGTCAATGCCACTGTCTCCAACCCATATAACATAGCTGGTCTCACTACACTCTTGTAGACCTTCCCTTTCACTCTTACGGATACCCGTCTGTCACAAATCACTCCTGACACTCTTCTCCACCCATTCCACCCTGCCTGTACTCTCTTCTTCACCTCTCTACCACATTCACCATTACTCTGAACTGTTGATCCCAAGTACTTAAACTCGTCCACTTTTACCAACTCTACTCCCTGCATCCTCACCATTCCTCTACCCTCCCTCTCATTTACACACATATATTCTGTCTTAGCCCTGCTGACCCTCATTCCTCTGCTCTCTAGAGCATATCTCCACCTCTCCAGAGTCTCCTCAACCTGATTCCTACTCTCACTACAGATCACAATGTCATCTGCAAACATCATAGTCCACGGGGCCTCCTGTCTGATCTCATCTGTCAACCTGTCCATCACCACTGCAAATAAGAAAGGACTCAGAGCTGATCCTTGATGTAATCCCACCTCCACCTTAAACGGATCTGTCACTCCCACTGCAGTCCTCACCACTGTCACACTACCCTCGTACATATCCTGTACCACTCTTACGTGCTTCTCTGCCACTCCCGACTTCCTCATACAATACCACAACTCTTCTCTAGGCACCCTGTCATATGCTTTCTCCAAGTCTACAAAGACGCAATGCAACTCCTTCTGACCTTCTCTGTATTTCTCCATCAACACTCTCAGAGCAAACATTGCATCTGTAGTGCTCTTTCCTGGCATGAAACCATACTGCTGATCACTAATCATCACCTCCCTTCTTAACCTTGCTTCCACTACTCTTTCCCATAACTTCAAGCTGTGACTAATCAGTTTTATCCCTCTGTAGTTACTGCAGCTCTGCACATCACCCTTATTCTTAAAGATAGGTACCAAAACACTTTTTCTCCACTCCTCAGGCATCCTCTGACTTTCCAAAATTTCATTAAACAATCTAGTTAGAAATTCCACTGCCATTTCTCCTAAGCACCTCCATGCTTCCATTGGTATGTCATCTGGGCCAACAGCCTTTCCATTCTTCATCCTCTTCATAGCTGCCCTTACTTCCTCCTTGCTAATCTGTTTCACTTCCTGATTCACTATCCCCACATCATCCAACCTTCTCTCTCTCTCATTCTCTTCATTCATCAGCCTCTCAAAATACTCTTTCCATCTACTCAACACACTCTCCTCTCTTGTGAGTACCTTTCCCTCACTATCCTTTATCACCCTTACATGCTGCACATCTTTCCCAGCTCTGTCCCTCTGTCTAGCTAATCGGTACAGGTCCTTTTCTCCCTCTTTAGTGTCCAATCTCTCGTACAACTCTCCATATGCCCTATCCTTAGCTTTTGCCACCTCTCTCTTTGCCATGCGCCTCATCTCCTTATACTCATGTCTACTTTCTTCATCTCTTTGACAATCCCACTTCTTCTTCGCCAGCCTCTTCCTCTGTATACTCTCCTGTACTTCCTCATTCCACCACCAGGTCTCCTTGTCCTCCTTCCTCTGTCCAGATGTCACACCAAGCACCTTTCTAGCAGTCACCCTTACTAGTTCTGCTGTAGTTACCCAGCTATTCGGTAACTCTCCACTGCCTCCCAGTGCCTGTCTTAACTCTTCCCTAAACTCCACTTCACAATCACCCTTTTTTAACTTCCACCATTTAATCCTTGGCACAGCTTTCACATTCCTCCTCCTCTTCTTGATCACCAACGTCATTCTACATACCACTAATCTATGCTGCTTAACTACACTTTCACCTGCCACCACTTTACAGTCTCCAATCTCCTTAAGACTGGCCCTCCTACATAGTATATAATCAACTTGTGAGCATTTTCCTCCACTCTTGTACGTCACCCTATGCTCCACCCTCTTCTTAAAATACGTATTCACCACAGCCATGTCCATCCTTTTTGCAAAATCCACAATCATCTGACCTTCTGCATTCCTCTCCTTAACACCATACCTACCCATCACTTCCTCATCCCCTCTGTTCACTTCACCAACATGCCCATTAAAGTCCGCTCCAATCACTAGTCTCTCACCCTTGGGTACACTCACCACAACTTCATCCAACTCACTCCAAAATTTCTCTTTCTCTTCCATCGCACACCCAACTTGAGGAGCATATGCACTAACAACATTCATCATTACACCATCAATTTCGAGCTTCATAAACATCACTCGGTCAGACACTCTCTTCACGTCTAAAACACTCTTGGCATATTGTTCCTTTAGTATAACCCCTACCCCATTTCTCCTGCCATCCACACCATGATAAAACAATTTGAAGCCGTTTCCTAAACACCTGGCCTTACTTCCCTTCCATCTGGTCTCTTGCACACACAATATATCAACCTTCCTTCTCTCCATCATATCAGCTAGCTCTCTTCCTATACCAGTCATACTGCCAACATTCAAAGTTCCTACCCTCACTGCTACACTCCTAACCTTCCTCCTATCTTCCTGCCTTTGGGCACGCCTTCGCCCGCCTCTTCTCCTTCGGCCAACAGTAGCCCAATTTCCGCCAGCACCCTGTTGGCTAACAGTACTGGTGGCGGTCGTTGTTAACCCGGGCCTCGACCGAACCGGTATGCAATTATGAAAAGTTCTCCGCATCAGTAATTTTTGGCAGAAGTTTTACGCCGGATGCCCTTCCTGACGCAACCCTCCCCATTTATCCGGGCTTGGGACCGGCACAAAGAAATGCACTGGCTTGTGCATCCCCAGTGGCTGGGTTGTTGACATGATGTACATATTGCCAAATATGCTATTCTACTTGGACCGAAACACCAAAGGCGGACATGTGTCCATATTCATTAAGGATATCCACACCTCCAGGCTAGTTGATCAGCATAATGTATCCAAGGTTATCCAAGTGCAACTAACTCTGGGCAAAACTGCAATCCAAATTGTAGCTTGCTACAGATCCCCCGCCATGCCCCAGGATTCCCACTCCTCTTTTCTTGATGTACTGGAAAATATTAGGGTTCAACCAAACACCCTAATAATGGGCAACTTCAACTACCCCACCATTAACTGGGAAAACTACTCGTGTACCAACTCCTTAGCTCAACGCTTTCTGGAATTCATAAACTCCAATGCCCTAGATCAATTTATCCACACCCCCACCAGGGGCAACAATATCCTAGACCTAGTCATTACCATCATGAGTGACCGGTGTTCCACACTTGGTCAACTCCTCGTTAGTCCGATCCGTCCATAAGCTTATCACCCTTGATATCCACATCCCCCACCCCCATTAAAGAAACCACAGTAAAAAATGTCTCCAAAGCCAACTTCATGCTTCTTAAGACAAAAGTGGTGAACTTCATGACACCCATGCAGATGGACAATACAGTTACAACTGCCGAATCCTACACAAATGCACTCTATAAGCACTTTCACGAGTTCATGGATCGTGCTATCCCAAACCGAACCAAGACGCTATCCTCCAAAAAAGGAAGCCAATCTGGTGGTCCCCTGCCATAAACAAACTGTACAACAGAAGGAAAAAACTGTTGCAAAAGAGAGTAAAATCCCATGAGTGGAGGAGCTCCCTGGTCAGCCTCAGTAAGAAGCTGAGATCCCTTATAAGATCCTCCAAAGCTAGGTACAAAAACAAAATCGCCACTAAATCCAAGGACAACCACAAAGCATTCTATAGTTATGTCAACAATCTAGATGGCTACACCCAGATCTGCTCTGAGTTATAGCACAAAGGCATGAAAATACCAACGGATATTGCCAACATCCTGGCAGATAGGTTGAGTGCTAACTTTACCCCCCCCCCCCCCTCACCTCCTAAAGGGCCCATCTCTATACCGGAAGAATGCAAAGTTCCTGTAATCACAACTATGCAGGTAAAAGCTGTACTCTCTAAAGCCAAAAACACAGTATCCATGGGACCGGACAACATCCCAGGCTGCATTTTACACGAACTTTAGAACGAACTGGCTCCCCACTTAAGCCTCGTTCAATAATAGCCTTGCATCAGGCTTTGTGCCCACTGAATGGTGCACAGCAACATTTATCCCACTCCACAAAGGGGGAGCCACCACTGATCCCGGGAACTATTGACCTATTAGCCTGATGAGCCTGGTCCGCAAGGCCATGGAACGTATCATCATGGAACTCATAAACAAAGACATTGGTAACCTCCAAGCTCTGGATCCCACCCAGTTTGGGTTTGTGAAAAGCAGATCATGTCTCCTGAACCTGATCGACTTCTTTGAGGCAGTCACCAAAGCTGTGGATGAGGGTAAGTTGGTTCACACAGCCTATCTTGACCTCGCCAAGGTTTTGACACCATCCCCATTCTAGAATTATAGCTAAACTTACTAAACTAGGTATACATCCCTACGTTACAAGATGGGTTGCCAACTGGCTCACTGACAGAACCCACACTGTAAAAGTTGCAGACTCCAAATGTGACCTCAAAGCAGTGACAAGTGGAGTACCACAGGGTTCCGTCCTGGGACCTCTCCTGTTTGGTATCTACTTCTCTGAAGTATAGGCTAACACAGAAGGCCTCTGGCTAATGAAGTTCGCAGATGACTGCAAACTAGGAGCCATAGTCAAGTCCCCAAATGATGTGGACATCCTACAGAAGGGCCACACTGAGACAGATGCCTGGTGTCAGAGCCATGACCTCAAGCTCAGTGCCAAAATGTGCAGTGTCATCCCCTTTGGTAAAAACTCTGTACCCATGAACTACAACATAGGCAGCAATCTACTTAACACCGAATGCGTGATAAGAGACCTTGGGACCCAGGTGGACAGTAGTCTCTCCTTTGATAGTCACATCACCACAGTAGTCAAGAAGTCCTTCTATGTGACACACCTCATCATAAAAGGGTTCTCATCCAGGAAAAAAGAGGTCATTGTTCCTCTCTACTCGTCACTCGTTAGACCCATTATAGAGTACAACACCCCTTTTGGAATGTACCTCACAAGACATCTGCAGCAGCTGGAAAGGCCACAGAAGTACCTCACAAAGAGGATTACTGGCCTCAAACAAATGCCCTACACTGACCGCCTCATAAAACTCCAGCTTTACTCCGTAGCATATCACCTACTCCGAGGTGATCTCTGCCAAACATATAAAGCTATGTCAAACCCAGAGCTGTTGGACATGCTACACCCAAAGAAATTCTAATCCCTCCGAGCTACACGCTCTAGGGACCTAAACCTTGTCACCACAATAAACAGGACGCTCTGGAGGGATAGATTCCTGTCCCAGAGACTTCCTATACTCTGGAACAAGCTACCCATCTATGTCAAGCAAAGTTCTTCATTAGCACTCTTCAAGACAAATCTTGATGAGTGGATGGGAAATAGGAAATACACCCTGGGGATCACTTCTGTGTCTCTCCTCAACAGTGGCACAGGAAAATAACTTTCTTGGGTGGCATAAGCCATGGAACCTTGTTGGCTAGGCTTACATAGGCCCTTGGGCCGATAGCCTAGTACCTACCTATGAACCTAAGTGCTGCAAGGGATTTTCCTAAAATGTTGGAAAAAATTATTGAAGAGGGAGGTTATTTTCCAGACCAAATATTTAATGTAGATGAGACTGGCTTATTTTGGAAGAAAATGCCTGAAAGGACTTGCATTTCAAAAGAGGAGAAAAGTGCAGGAGGGCATAAGGCAACAAAAGACAGGCTAATTTTATTATTTGGGGATAATGCTTCCCATGATTTTAAGTTGAAGCCTTTGCTTGTGTATCGCTCCTTAATTCTAAGGGCACTACAGCATGTCATTAAGGCATCTCTTCTTGTTATTTGGAAGGCAGATGCAAAGGCTTGGGTTACAATTGCCAACGTTGAAGACTGGATCTTGAACCATTTTGTTCCTTTCTGTTCAAACGTATTGTCTGGTCAAAAATATTCCTTTCAAAATTCTGCTTGCGCTTGACAATACACCTGGACATCCAAACAGTTTAGGTGACTTACACTCAAATGTAAATGTTGTATTTTTCTGCCCAACACCACATCACTACTTCAGCCAATGTATCATGGAGTAATAGCCTCATTTAAGGCCTGTTATTTACACTGGACCTTCTGACAAGCAGTCTGGGCTCCCCAAGATAATACGATGACCTTAAGGGAGTTCTGGAAGAATTATAACATCTATGATGTCATCAAAAATATTGCCGATTCTTGGGATGAAGTAATGCAGTCAAATATGAAAGTAGCATGCAACAAATTGTGCCCACAATTTGCGCCTGCTTTACAGACTTCTACAGATGATGACATTGCTGAAGCCAGGCAAGCTGTGGTTGATATTGATGACCAACTGCAGTTAGACATCAATGACACGGATGTCATAGAGTTACTTGACCCCCATGACAAAGAACTGACCAGTGAAGACCTTATGGAACTGGAGCAGCAGACAATAGCATTTGAGGAAGAATACAGGGACCTAGAAACTCTAAAATCAAAAAGGTTTTTGACAAAAGAGTTAATGGAAGCCTTTCATCTCATTGACGCAGGAATGGCAAAGTTAGAGGAGCAAGATCCTAATACAGAGCAGTTCACCTATGTTTACTGTACAGTTACTGAGGGCGTCAGCTGCTATAAGGCCATTTATGATGAGAAAAAGAAAAGCTCTGCACAAACCTCCCTTGATGCCTACTTCAAGAAATTGACTCCAGCAGTAAACACTCTCTCTTTAGCAGCAGAATCAAACCCTAACTCTGTACCGTACTCTGTACAGCTGTGATTCCATTTCCTCCAAGTTGTCCCTATCATTTCTCACTACTTCACTATAACTAGCCACCATTCCATTGACATTCCTATTCAATTCATTACTGTTCATAAAAGGTTTTTCCATGGGATATACTTGCTTATTCCTATATTGTTTTAAATCTCTTTCTAGTTTCCTTTGCTTTTTATAAAAAGTATTATTGCTGTTTCTTTCTGCTTTATCTAAAATTTTAAAATACAACTCATTATATTGAGAAAATAACAAGTCTTCCCTTATTTTTACATCCAACAAGCCAACTTCATTTGTTATATGTGTCGTCTGTTTTTCATAATATGGCAGTGTTTTTTTTAATAAATTCATTCCCATGTCATCAAACAACATTGCAAAATCATCCACAATACTTTCATCATATGTTATACCAAAAGGAAATTTAAATGGGCGTAAGCCTTGTGGTACCACATTTAGTTGTATGCATTGTTTAAAATAAGCAATATCTATTTCAGTAGTCTTTAGTTTAAATAACCTTTTTTCAAAAAAGTATATCAGTTCCTTCAGGGAACGAAAACTGCCATTCACATTAACATTAGTAGCTCTCAGTTGTTCATGTGTCACTGTTTCATTTGAAATGCCAAAGTAAAACTGTTTTGTTTTTAATCTACAAAACTCTGATGAAAAAATTCTGTATGTCCATTAACACGTCCGCTAACTCTTGCACTCATTTGCGGCTGTTTTGTAGTTAAACGGACTTTGCTGTGATTAGAAACTTCATTATTAAAAGAAAAAACTGTGCTAGTTAACTGATGCCTGTGAGAGGCATAAATTAGAGTTAGAAGCCACAGTACCTGTATTATGGGTCGCCTGACCACATGGAATTGAAAAACTGTTGTCATTTTGTTCTAACAGCACAAAATCTCCTCCATGTTGAACGGTGGAAACTTCCTTGATGTTACACTGCCCATTAAGTGACGTTGCTGCTTCCTGTAGAGGCATAGTACCTCCCTCTTGTCCAACTGAGCCTATCAGGCCACTCTCACCTTGGCTGTCGTTAGGATCTCCGTAGGAACCCTGTATCACTCGAGCCGGTCGTGCTGGTTTACTTTTTATTGAATGTAGTTGTATGGAAGCATTTTCTGTTAAAGTTGATGGCATAATAACATTTTCTCTCTGGGAGAACAATTCTATAAGTTTTGTTAACTTGCCCTTAAGCTGTAAGACTTCCCCTCGAAGTTGTTGTAGTTCTAAATTAACATTTTCCACACCAGGAGATTCAATCTCATCTAGGTAGTCAATAGTGCATCCAGACACCACCCCAAAAGCAACAAACTATATAAAATTTACAAACGGATATACTTGTAAAAATAAAATTGATTGGCTCCAAAATTGCACACCACCAGCTGCAAATTAAATGTTTAATAAATACACATAGTATTTAGCTTTCATCTCATAACAAGCGAGACTTCATCAGAATACATTCATCTAAAATTCTGAAGCATTTAAATACCCTTACCAATTAATAATGAGTATCACATGACAACAGCAATCAATTATTAAAGACACCATTACAAAAATAGCCACATTTCTTTTAAAAACATCACATTATTTTGCTATTGAATAAAACATATGTAAACTTGATGTTAACAGCATATATGTAAATCCCACTATGCATACTTTAAAGTACAATACATTATATTTGATTTGCTCTTTCATATAGTAAAGGTGCAATAGAAATAAAGTCATTAAGACCTGGTGGAAACATGACAGCCAACTTATACTGCCATTCAGTTTCTTTCTTTTTCAGCTTATTTTTCCAATCACCCCCTCTGGGTTGTATTTTAACTATTTCTAGTATACCAAATATAAATTTATCAAAGGTTTGGCAAACCTGAACATGTCTATACAGAGCATTGTAGACTTTTTTATTTTTAATATCATTTAAATGTTCATATATCCTACTCTTTAAATGACGTTCTGTTTTGCAAACATAAAAATGTTGACATGATGTACATATTGCCAAATATGCTATTCTAGTTGGACCGAAACACCAAAGGCGGACATGTGTCCATATTCATTAAGGATATCCACACCTCCAGGCTAGTTGATCAGCATAATGTATCCAAGGTTATCCAAGTGCAACTAACTCTGGGCAAAACTGCAATCCAAATTGTAGCTTGCTACAGATCCCCCGCCATGCCCCAGGATTCCCACTCCTCTTTTCTTGATGTACTGGAAAATATTAGGGTTCAACCAAACACCCTAATAATGGGCAACTTCAACTACCCCACCATTAACTGGGAAAACTACTCGTGTACCAACTCCTTAGCTCAACGCTTTCTGGAATTCATAAACTCCAATGCCCTAGATCAATTTATCCACACCCCCACCAGGGGCAACAATATCCTAGACCTAGTCATTACCATCATGAGTGACCGGTGTTCCACACTTGGTCAACTCCTCGTTGGTCCGATCCGTCCATAAGCTTATCACCCTTGATATCCACATCCCGCCCCCACCCCCCCATTAAAGAAACCACAGTAAAAAATGTCTCCAAAGCCAACTTCATGCTTCTTAAGACAAAAGTGGTGAACTTCATGACACCCATGCAGATGGACAATACAGTTACAACTGCCGAATCCTACACAAATGCACTCTATAAGCACTTTCACGAGTTCATGGATCGTGCTATCCCAAACCGAACCAAGACGCTATCCTCCAAAAAAAGGAAGCCAATCTGGTGGTCCCCTGCCATAAACAAACTGTACAACAGAAGGAAAAAACTGTTGCAAAAGAGAGTAAAATCCCATGAGTGGAGGAGCTCCCTGGTCAGCCTCAGTAAGAAGCTGAGATCCCTTATAAGATCCTCCAAAGCTAGGTACGAAAACAAAATCGCCACTAAATCCAAGGACAACCACAAAGCATTCTATAGTTATGTCAACAATCTAGATGGCTACACCCAGATCTGCTCTGAGTTATAGCACAAAGGCATGAAAATACCAACGGATATTGCCAACATCCTGGCAGATAGGTTGAGTGCTAACTTTACCCCCCCCCCCTCACCTCCTAAAGGGCCCATCTCTATACCGGAAGAATGCAAAGTTCCTGTAATCACAACTATGCAGGTAAAAGCTGTACTCTCTAAAGCCAAAAACACAGTATCCATGGGACCGGACAACATCCCAGGCTGCATTTTACACGAACTTTAGAACGAACTGGCTCCCCACTTAAGCCTCGTTCAATAATAGCCTTGCATCAGGCTTTGTGCCCACTGAATGGTGCACAGCAACATTTATCCCACTCCACAAAGGGGGAGCCACCACTGATCCCGGAACTATTGACCTATTAGCCTGATGAGCCTGGTCCGCAAGGCCATGGAACGTATCATCATGGAACTCATAAACAAAGACATTGGTAACCTCCAAGCTCTGGATCCCACCCAGTTTGGGTTTGTGAAAAGCAGATCATGCCTCCTGAACCTGATCGACTTCTTTGAGGCAGTCACCAAAGCTGTGGATGAGGGTAAGTTGGTTCACACAGCCTATCTTGACCTCGCCAAGGTTTTGACACCATCCCCATTCTAGAATTATAGCTAAACTTACTAAACTAGGTATACATCCCTACGTTACAAGATGGGTTGCCAACTGGCTCACTGACAGAACCCACACTGTAAAAGTTGCAGACTCCAAATGTGACCTCAAAGCAGTGACAAGTGGAGTACCACAGGGTTCCGCCCTGGGACCTCTCCTGTTTGGTATCTACTTCTCTGAAGTATAGGCTAACACAGAAGGCCTCTGGCTAATGAAGTTCGCAGATGACTGCAAACTAGGAGCCATAGTCAAGTCCCCAAATGATGTGGACATCCTACAGAAGGGCCTCACTGAGACAGATGCCTGGTGTCAGAGCCATGACCTCAAGCTCAGTGCCAAAACGTGCAGTGTCATCCCCTTTGGTAAAAACTCTGTACCCATGAACTACAACATAGGCAGCAATCTACTTAACACCGAATGCGTGATAAGAGACCTTGGGACCCAGGTGGACAGTAGTCTCTCCTTTGATAGTCACATCACCACAGTAGTCAAGAAGTCCTTCTATGTGACACACCTCATCATAAAAGGGTTCTCATCCAGGAAAAAAGAGGTCATTGTTCCTCTCTACTCATCACTCGTTAGACCCATTATAGAGTACAACACCCCTTTTGGAATGTACCTCACAAGACATCTGCAGCAGCTGGAAAGGCCACAGAAGTACCTCACAAAGAGGATTACTGGCCTCAAACAAATGCCCTACACTGACCGCCTCAAAAAACTCCAGCTTTACTCCGTAGCATATCACCTACTCCGAGGTGATCTCTGCCAAACATATAAAGCTATGTCAAACCCAGAGCTGTTGGACATGCTACACCCAAAGAAATTCTAATCCCTCCGAGCTACACGCTCTAGGGACCTAAACCTTGTCACCACAATAAACAGGACGCTCTGGAGGGATAGATTCCTGTCCCAGAGACTTCCTATACTCTGGAACAAGCTACCCATCTATGTCAAGCAAAGTTCTTCATTAGCACTCTTCAAGACAAATCTTGATGAGTGGATGGGAAATAGGAAATACACCCTGGGGATCACTTCTGTGTCTCTCCTCGACAGTGGCACAGGAAAATAACTTTCTTGGGTGGCATAAGCCATGGAACCTTGTTGGCTAGGCTTACATAGGCCCTTGGGCCGATAGCCTAGTACCTACCTATGAACCTAAGTGCTGCAAGGGATTTTCCTAAAATGTTGGAAAAAATTATTGAAGAGGGAGGTTATTTTCCAGACCAAATATTTAATGTAGACGAGACTGGCTTATTTTGGAAGAAAATGCCTGAAAGGACTTGCATTTCAAAAGAGGAGAAAAGTGCAGGAGGGCATAAGGCAACAAAAGACAGGCTAATTTTATTATTTGGGATAATGCTTCCCATGATTTTAAGTTGAAGCCTTTGCTTGTGTATCGCTCCTTAATTCTAAGGGCACTACAGCATGTCATTAAGGCATCTCTTCTTGTTATTTGGAAGGCAGATGCAAAGGCTTGGGTTACAATTGCCAACGTTGAAGACTGGATCTTGAACCATTTTGTTCCTTTCTGTTCAAACGTATTGTCTGGTCAAAAATATTCCTTTCAAAATTCTGCTTGCGCTTGACAATACACCTGGACATCCAAACAGTTTAGGTGACTTACACTCAAATGTAAATGTTGTATTTTTCTGCCCAACACCACATCACTACTTCAGCCAATGTATCATGGAGTAATAGCCTCATTTAAGGCCTGTTATTTACAGTGGACCTTCTGACAAGCAGTCTGGGCTCCCCAAGATAATACGATGACCTTAAGGGAGTTCTGGAAGAATTATAACATCTATGATGTCATCAAAAATATTGCCGATTCTTGGGATGAAGTAATGCAGTCAAATATGAAAGTAGCATGCAACAAATTGTGCCCACAATTTGCGCCTGCTTTACAGACTTCTACAGATGATGACATTGCTGAAGCCAGGCAAGCTGTGGTTGATATTGATGACCAACTGCAGTTAGACATCAATGACACGGATGTCATAGAGTTACTTGACCCCCATGACAAAGAACTGACCAGTGAAGACCTTATGGAACTGGAGCAGCAGACAATAGCATTTGAGGAAGAATACAGGGACCTAGAAACTCTAAAATCAAAAAGGTTTTTGACAAAAGAGTTAATGGAAGCCTTTCATCTCATTGACGCAGGAATGGCAAAGTTAGAGGAGCAAGATCCTAATACAGAGCAGTTCACCTAAGTTTACTGTACAGTTACTGAGGGCGTCAGCTGCTATAAGGCCATTTATGATGAGAAAAAGAAAAGCTCTGCACAAACCTCCCTTGATGCCTACTTCAAGAAATTGACTCCAGCAGTAAACACTCTCTCTTCAGCAGCAGAATCAAACCCTAACTCTGTACCGTACTCTGTACAGCTGTGATTCCATTTCCTCCAAGTTGTCCCTATCATTTCTCACTACTTCACTATAACTAGCCACCATTCCATTGACATTCCTATTCAATTCATTACTGTTCATAAAAGGTTTTTCCATGGGATATACTTGCTTATTCCTATATTGTTTTAAATCTCTTTCTAGTTTCCTTTGCTTTTTATAAAAAGTATTATTGCTGTTTCTTTCTGCTTTATCTAAAATTTTAAAATACAACTCATTATATTGAGAAAATAACAAGTCTTCCCTTATTTTTACATCCAACAAGCCAACTTCATTTGTTATATGTGTCGTCTGTTTTTCATAATATGGCAGTGTTTTTTTAATAATTTCATTCCCATGTCATCAAACAACATTGCAAAATCATCCACAATACTTTCATCATAAGTTATACCAAATGGAAATTTAAATGGGCGTAAGCCTTGTGGTACCACATTTAGTTGTATGCATTGTTTAAAATAAGCAATATCTATTTCAGTAGTCTTTAGTTTAAATAACCTTTTTTCAAAAAAGTATATCAGTTCCTTCAGGGAACGAAAACTGCCAATTAGTAGCTCTCAGTTGTTCATGTGTCACTGTTTCATTTGAAATGCCAAAGTCAAACTGTTTTGTTTTTAATCTACAAAACGCTGATGAAAAAATTCTGTATGTCCATTAACACGTCCGCTAACTCTTGCACTCATTTGCGGCTGTTTTGTAGTTAAACGGACTTCGCTGTGATTAGAAACTTCATTATTAAAAGAAAAAACTGTGCTAGTTAACTGATGCCTGTGAGAGGCATAAATTAGAGTTAGAAGCCACAGTACCTGTATTATGGGTCGCCTGACCACATGGAATTGAAAAACTGTTGTCATTTTGTTCTAACAGCACAAAATCTCCTCCATGTTGAACGGTGGAAACTTCCTTGATGTTACACTGCCCATTAAGTGACGTCGCTGCTTCCTGTAGAGGCATAGTACCTCCCTCTTGTCCAACTGAGCCTATCAGGCCACTCTCACCTTGGCAGTCGTTAGGATCTCCATAGGAACCCTGTATCACTCGAGCCGGTCGTGCTGGTTTACTTTTTATTGAATGTAGTTGTATGGAAGCATTTTCTGTTAAAGTTGATGGCATAATAACATTTTCTCTCTGGGAGAACAATTCTATAAGTGTTGTTAACTTGCCCTTAAGCTGTAAGACTTCCCCTCGAAGTTGTTGTAGTTCTAAATTAACATTTTCCACACCAGGAGATTCAATCTCATCTAGGTAGTCAATAGTGCATCCAGACACCACCCCAAAAGCAACAAACTATATAAAATTTACAAAACGGATAAACTTGCAAAAATAAAAATTGATTGGCTCCAAAATTGCACACCACTAGCTGCAAATTAAATGTTTAATAAATACACATAGTATTTAGCGCTTTCATCTCATAACAAGCGAGACTTCATCAGAATACATTCATCTAAAATTCTGAAGCATTTAAATACCCTTACCAATTAATAATGAGTATCACATGACAACAGCAATCAATTATTAAAGACACCATTACAAAAATAGCCACATTTCTTTTAAAAACATCACATTATTTTGCTATTGAATAAAACATATGTAAACTTGATGTTAACAGCATATATGTATATCCCATTATGCATACTTTAAAGTACAATACATTATATTTGATTTGCTCTTTCATATAGTAAAGGTGCAATAGAAATAAAGTCATTAAGATCTGGTGGAAACATGGCAGCCAACTTAAACTGCCATTCAGTTTCTTTCTTTTTCAGCTTATTTTTCCAATCACCCCCTCTGGGTTGTATTTTAACTATTTCTAGTATACCAAATATAAATTTATCAAAGGTTTGGCAAACCTGAACATGTCTATACAGAGCAATGTAGACTTTTTTTATTTTTAATATCATTTAAATGTTCATATATCCTTCTCTTTAAATGACGTTCTGTTTTGCAAACATAAAAATGTTGACATGATGTACATATTGCCAAATATGCTATTCTACTTCGACCGAAACACCAAAGGCGGACGTGTGTCCATATTCATTAAGGATATCCACACCTCCAGGCTAGTTGATCAGCATAATGCATCCAAGGTTATCCAAGTGCAACTAACTCTGGGCAAAACTGCAATCCAAATTGTAGCTTGCTACAGATCCCCCGCCATGCCCCAGGATTCCCACTCCTCTTTTCTTGATGTACTGGAAAATATTAGGGTTCAACCAAACACCCTAATAATGGGCAACTTCAACTACCCCACCATTAACTGGGAAAACTACTCGTGTACCAACTCCTTAGCTCAACGCTTTCTGGAATTCATAAACTCCAATGCCCTAGATCAATTTATCCACACCCCCACCAGGGGCAACAGTATCCTAGACCTAGTCATTACCATCATGAGTGACCGGTGTTCCACACTTGGTCAAGTCCTCGTTGGTCCGATCCGTCCATAAGCTTATCACCCTTGATATCCACATCCCGCCCCCACCCCCACATTAAAGAAACCACAGTAAAAAATGTCTCCAAAGCCAACTTCATGCTTCTTAAGACAAAAGTGGTGAACTTCATGAGACCCATGCAGATGGACAATACAGTTACAACTGCCGAATGCTACACAAATGCACTCTATAAGCACTTTCACGAGTGCATGGATCGTGCTATCCCAAACCGAACCAAGACGCTATCCTCCAAAAAAAGGAAGCCAATCTGGTGGTCCCCTGCCATAAACAAACTGTACAACAGAAGGAAGAAACTGTCGCAAAAAAGAGTAAAATCCCATGAGTGGAGGAGCTCCCAGGTCAGCCTCAGTAAGAAGCTGAGATCCCTTATAAGATCCTCCAAAGCTAGCTACGAAAACAAAATCGCCACTAAATCCAAGGACAAACACAATGCATTCTATAGTTATGTCAAGAATCTAGATGGCTACACCCAGATCTGCTCTGAGTTATAGCACAAAGGCATGAAAATACCAATGGATATTGCCAACATCCTGGCAGATAGGTTCAGTGCTAACTTTACCCCCCTCTCACCCCCTAAAGGGCACATCTCTATACCGGAAGAATGCAAAGTTCCTGTAATCACAACTATGCAGGTAAAAGCTGTACTCTCTAAAGCCAAAAACACAGCATCCATGGGACCGGACAACATCCCAGGCTGCGTTTTACACGAACTTCAGAACGAACTGGCTCCCCACTTAAGCCTCGTTCAATAATAGCCTTGCATCAGGCTTTGTGCCCACTGAATGGTGCACAGCAACATTTATCCCACTCCACAAAGGGGGAGCCACCACTGATCCCGGAAACTATTGACCTATTAGCCTGATGAGCCTGGTCCGCAAGGCCATGGAACTTATCATCATGGAACTCATAAACAAAGACATTGGTAACCTCCAAACTCTGGATCCCACACAGTTTGGGTTTGTGAAAAGCAGATCATGCCTCTTGAACCTGATCGACTTCTTTGAGGCAGTCACCAAAGCTGTGGATGAGTGTAAGTTGGTTCACACAGCCTATCTTGACCTCGCCAAGGTTTTTGACACCATCCCCCATTCTAGAATTATAGCTAAACTTACTAAACTAGGTATACATCCCTACGTTACAAGATGGGTTGCCAACTGGCTCACTGACAGAACCCACACTGTAAAAGTTGCAGACTCCAAATGTGACCTCAAAGCAGTGACAAGTGGAGTACCACAGGGTTCCGTCCTGGGACCTCTCCTGTTTGGTATCTACTTCTCTGAAGTATAGGCTAACACAGAAGGCCTCTGGCTAATGAAGTTCGCAGATGACTGCAAACTAGGAGCCATAGTCAAGTCCCCAAATGATGTGGACATCCTACAGAAGGGCCTCACTGAGACAGATGCCTGGTGTCAGAGCCATGGCCTCAAGCTCAGTGCCAAAAAGTGCAGTGTCATCCCCTTTGGTAAAAACTCTGTACCCATGAACTACAACATAGGCAGCAATCTACTTAACACCGAATGCGTGATAAGAGACCTTGGGACCCAGGTGGACAGTAGTCTCTCCTTTGATAGTCACATCACCACAGTAGTCAAGAAGTCCTTCTATGTGACACACCTCATCATAAAAGGGTTCTCATCCAGGAAAAAAGAGGTCATTGTTCCTCTCTACTCGTCACTCGTTAGACCCATTATAGAGTACAACACCCCTTTTGGAATGTACCTCACAAGACATCTGCAGCAGCTGGAAAGGCCACAGAAGTACCTCACAAAGAGAATTACTGGCCTCAAACAAATGCCCTACACTGACCCCCTCAAAAAACCCCAGCTTTACTCCGTAGCATATCACCTACTCCGAGGTGATCTCTGCCTAACATATAAAGCTATGTCAAACCCAGAGCTGTTGGACATGCTACACCCAAAGAAATCCTAATCCCTCCGAGCTACACGCTCTAGGGACCTAAACCTTGTCACCACAATAAACAGGACACTCTGGAGGGATAGATTCCTGTCCCAGAGACTTCCTATACTCTGGAACAAGCTACCCATCTATGTCAAGCAAAGTTCTTCATTAGCACTCTTCAAGAAAAATCTTGATGAGTGGATGGGAAATAGGAAATACACCCTGGGGATCACTTCTGTGTCTCTGCTCGACAGTGGCACAGGAAAATAACTTTCTTGGGTGGCATAAGCCATGGAACCTTGTTGGCTAGGCTTACATAGGCCCTTGGGCCGATAGGTTCATAGGTAGGTACTAGGCTAAGTGCTGCAAGGGATTTTCCTAAAATGTTGGAAAAAATTATTGAAAAGGGAGGTTATTTTCCAGACCAAATATTTAATGTAGACGAGACTGGCTTATTTTGGAAGAAAATGCCTGAAAGGACTTGCATTTCAAAAGAGGAGAAAAGTGCAGGAGGGCATAAGGCAACAAAAGACAGGCTAATTTTATTGTTTGGGGATAATGTTTCCCATGATTTTAAGTTGAAGCCTTTGCTTGTGTATCGCTCCTTAATTCTAAGGGCACTACAGCATGTCATTAAGGCATCTCTTCTTGTTATTTGGAAGGCAGATGCAAAGGCTTGGGTTACAATTGCCAACGTTGAAGACTGGATCTTGAACCATTTTGTTCCTGCTGTTCAAACGTATTGGCTGGCCAAAAATATTCCTTTCAAAATTCTTCTTGTGCTTGACAATACACCTGGACATCCAAACAGTTTAGGTGACTTACACTCAAATGTAAATGTTATATTTTTCTGCCCAACACCACATCACTACTTCAGCCAATGTATCATGGAGTAATAGCCTCATTTAAGGCCTGTTATTTACACTGGACCTTCTGACAAGCAGTCTGGGCTCCCCAAGATAATACGATGACCTTAAGGGAGTTCTGGAAGAATTATAACATCTATGATGTCATCAAAAATATTGCCGATTCTTGGGATGAAGTAAAGCAGTCAAATATGAAAGGAGTGTGCAACAAATTGTGCCCACAATTTGCGCCTGCTTTACAGACTTCTACAGATGATGACATTGCTGAAGCCAGGCAAGCTGTGGTTGATATTGATGACCAACTGCAGTTAGACATCAATGACACGGATGTCATAGAGTTACTTGACCCCCATGACAAAGAACTGACCAGTGAAGACCTTATGGAACTGGAGCAGCAGACAATAGCATTTGAGGAAGAATACAGGGACCTAGAAACTCTAAAATCAAAAAGGTTTTTGACAAAAGAGTTAACTGAAGCCTTTCATCTCATTGACGCAGGAATGGCAAAGTTAGAGGAGCAAGATCCTAATACAGAGCAGTTCACCTAAGTTTACTGTACAGTTACTGAGGGCGTCAGCTGCTATAAGGCCATTTATGATGAGAAAAAGAAAAGCTCTGCACAAACCTCCCTTGATGCCTACTTCAAGAAATTGACTCCAGCAGTAAACACTCTCTCTTCAGCAGCAGAATCAAACCCTAACTCTGTACCGTACTCTGTACAGCTGTGATTCCATTTCCTCCAAGTTGTCCCTATCATTTCTCACTACTTCACTATAACTAGCCACCATTCCATTGACATTCCTATTCAATTCATTACTGTTCATAAAAGGTTTTTCCATGGGATATACTTGCTTATTCCCATATTGTTTTAAATCTCTTTCTAGTTTCCTTTGCTTTTTATAAAAAGTATTATTGCTGTTTCTTTCTGCTTTATCTAAAATTTTAAAATACAACTCATTATATTGAGAAAATAACAAGTCTTCCCATATTTTTACATCCAACAAGCCAACTTCATTTGTTATATGTGTCGTCTGTTTTTCATAATATGGCAGTGTTTTTTTTTAATAAATTCATCCCCATGTCATCAAACAACATTGCAAAATCATCCACAATACTTTCATCATATGTTATACCAAAAGGAAATTTAAACGGGCGTAAGCCTTGTGGTACCACATTTAGTTGTATGCATTGTTTAAAATAAGCAATATCTATTTCAGTAGTCTTTAGTTTAAATAACCTTTTTTCAAAAAAGTATAGCAGTTCCTTCAGGGAACGAAAACTGCCATTCACATTAACATTAGTAGCTCTCAGTTGTTCATGTGTCACTGTTTCATTTGAAATGCCAAAGTCAAACTGTTTTGTTTTTAATCTAGAAAACGCTGATGAAAAAATTCTGTATGTCCATTAACACGTCCACTAACTCTTGCACTCATTTGCGGCTGTTTTTGTAGTTAAACGGACTTCGCTGTGATTAGAAACTTCATTATTAAAAGAAAAAACTGTGCTAGTTAACTGATGCCTGTGAGAGGCATAAATTAGAGTTAGAAGCCACAGTACCTGTATTATGGGTCACCTGACCACATGGAATTGAAAAACTGTTGTCATTTTGTTCTAACAGCACAAAATCTCCTCCATGTTGAACGGTGGAAACTTCCTTGATGTTACACTGCCCATTAAGTGACGTCGCTGCTTCCTGTAGAGGCATAGTACCTCCCTCTTGTCCAACTGAGCCTATCAGGCCACTCTCACCTTGGCTGTCGTTAGGATCTCCATAGGAACCCTGTATCACTCGAGCCGGTCGTGCTGGTTTACTTTTTATTGAATGTAGTTGTATGGAAGCATTTTCTGTTAAAGTTGATGGCATAATAACATTTTCTCTCTGGGAGAACAATTCTATAAGTTTTGTTAACTTGCCCTTAAGCTGTAAGACTTCCCCTCGAAGTTGTTGTAGTTCTAAATTAACAGTTTCCACACCAGGAGATTCAATCTCATCTAGGTAGTCAATAGTGCATCCAGACACCACCCCAAAAGCAACAAACTATATAAAATTTACAAAACGGATAAACTTGTAAAAATAAAAATTGATTGGCTCCAAAATTGCACACCACCAGCTGCAAATTAAATGTTTAATAAATACACATAGTATTTAGCGCTTTCATCTCATAACACGCGAGACTTCATCAGAATACATTCATCTAAAATTCTGAAGCATTTAAATACCCTTACCAATTAATGAGTATCACATGATAACAGCAATCAATTATTAAAGACACCATTACAAAAATAGCCACATTTCTTTTAAAAACATCACATTATTTTGCTATTGAATAAAACATATGTAAACTTGATGTTAGCAGCATATATGTATATCCCACTATGCATACTTTAAAGTACAATACATTATATTTAATTTGCTCTTTCATATAGTAAAGGTGCAATAGAAATAAAGTCATTAAGACCTGGTGGAAACATGACAGCCAACTTATACTGCCATTCAGTTTCTTTCTTTTTCAGCTTATTTTTCCAATCACCCCCTCTGGGTTGTATTTTAATTATTTCTAGTATACCAAATATAAATTTATCAAAGGTTTGGCAAACCTGAACATGTCTATACAGAGCATTGTAGACTTTTTTTATTTTTAATATCATTTAAATGTTCATATATCCTACTCTTTAAATGACGTTCTGTTTTGCAAACATAAAAATGTTGACATGATGTACATATTGCCAAATATGCTATTCTGGTGTAAAACAAAGAAAGATGCAGGTATCCTTAGGTCAACAGCCCAATAAGAAGTCTCACTGAAGCTCTTTTTAACACAAATTTATTTAAATAAAAAGTAAACAGCGTTTTCGCCGCCTTACTAAAGCAGCTTCCTCAGAAGAGATAAATTTCAATATAAAAAACGTGCTTTATATATTGGCAGGATATGACATGACAGCATGACATCATGAGGTTAAAAAACAAATTACAATACTTTGCAGTTTCAAATCAACAGCATTTTTTTTAAAAATACTAGTTAAATATCATCAAACCATTTGTGATATATTTCATCAATAAGACACTATAAATGTATACTGATAAATGCTTAGTATGAAACGTTATCAAGTGTCCATGATAGGTAAATGTTTAAAACATTTTGGTACTTAAAATTGTCTGTAATTAAATGTACAAGAATAAGTATAACCTATCTAAGATAACTTCTTAATTTTAAGACAGCTAAAATATTACTGTTTTCATTAAATGTCCGAACCTGAATTCATCCAGTTTAAGTTGCCATTCAAGTTCCCGGACTTCCAAAATTAAGGGATAGGTCCTCCACGGATAGTATGTGGTACTTGGTCTATGCACACCACAGTGTTTAGTTTCTTTTCTAATGAAAAATCATTATTTAATAGCCTTTTCCATATGGTCTCATCATGCGTGTGCTGTACACAAGCCTGTCTCTTCCTGACATTCTAGTCCATGCCCAGATTGATAAACCATTGATAATATGAACAGTCATGTCGGATAACCAGATAAACTTTCATGTGTTCTGTGCCTTCTACAGAACTTGTCTCATTGTATAGTTACTAAAAATCAAGTTGTATTGGTTTTGTAAATTCTCTACAGTATAAATAATTTATTCAGCTTTACTAGTACCAATAATAAACTAAGAAAAGGCCATGTGTTTGATAGTTATTATTTCAAACAACACTGAGATTCACCTCTCTTTGGTATCAATTTTCCATTCTAGCACAGAAGTGTCAAAAGGATCCATTCACCACATCCTGCCATTCTATAATTGACTCTTTGCTCATTTTCTTTCATCACATTCACTAATTAGCATTTTCTCACACCAGATCACAGAGTACAAAAGTCAAACTGTGTATTCTTTTTGTAATACTAGTCCCCATGAGCATTCCCTGCCATTACATAACTAATTCTCTGCTTTTCTCTTTCATTACACTTAATAAATTGAATTTTTGCCACTAGTTACTTTGCTGTTTATACTGAAAGCCACTTTGCTTGAACAATGCTCATACCAAAAGTTATCTTGTATACTCCTTTTATATCACCAGTCACCCAGTTATTCCTCTGTATGTTGCAGTTATATCATATAGATCATTTGGCACTCATGTTAACTGCAGCAGTCATTTCTTGTGAACTCTGGTTTGTTTATCAAGCGGAATTGCTACCATTGCCTTGCATTAGCCATCTTTATTGAAGAGCTACTAATATAATGTAAACCATTCTGTTGCACCAAAGTACACAACACCAAGTGTTTCCTTGCAAAGCAAATGAATAGTCTCAAACTCATGGCATAGTCATAGTCATGCCACTGTTTCCTCTGAGCAATCAGATTCATGGCAAAATTGTGGTTGTACTGATAGTTTGTTTTATAATCTGCAAATTCACCTTCTTATTATAATTAGTCAGTGGTTATTGTGTAAAGCCTTTGAATTTATTTCACTACACTGTTTTACTACTTTGTTTATTCTGACCTGTATTTTGTTATTGCTTACTGATGTTTTTTGTAAGCTGTACAGTGTTTGGGCACCAGTTCTTAAATGAAGTTGAACTTGTGTGCTTTTAAGTAAATTGTAAGTCTGCATAAACCACTCTATAAACTATCTCCTTATATTATTAATAAACAGCTTCTTATTAAAGAAAAAATATTCTTTATTGACTTGTATAAAGTGAAGCAGTATGTGCGCTTACATAGAGTTTGGTTTGCTGAATAGTCCTTTCATCGACAGAGTGAACTGGACTGCTTTGGAAATATACAAATGTCACTTTTTTGTCAAATATTGAAGGTAACAAAAGGAAGATTAAGTGCTTGTGGTTATGATAAGTGAAGGAGTGGGTTTTAACATTTTGCCTTCCTCTAAATGAATCATTACACACCCTACAACTTTTAACCACAAAAAATGCAGTGAAACAGGAACCAACCAAGGAAAGACCAAAAGATTTAAAAAATTTTAATCCAAATTTTAAGTGCTTTCATCCTCAAACACACAGGATTTCATTAGAAGTAATGGTAAATATTCTCAAAGTCTTTAAATAACCCCACCCAATCACCACCAATATCTTTTAGAGATACAACATGTAAATCACTTAAATCAGTGCATTTAAACGACATAATATAAAACATGTATGTAAATACAAAATAAAAAAATACCATTGAAATTCAATTTCATTAAAAATAATTACATTTTTAGGGTTAACCTTGATGTGACCTCTTGTAAATGCTCATAAATTCTTTTTTTTTTTTTAGTGGATGTCTTTCCTACATAAAATGCATTACATACTGAGCATTTTGCTAAATAAACAACCCTTGAAGTATTATAATTCCCATACTGAAAAAATCACCTTAGTTTTAAAAATATTGTCCATGGTTAGGTTAGTAGTATTTGTTATGTACAAACATTGTGTACATCTCCCACACTTAACTGTACCAAGCTTTGGCTTCTAAAAGGGACTTGTAACCTTCCAGTTTCTCGACAAATGTTTAACATTGCTTTTTACCTTAAAAACAAATGAAGGTTTGTCACCAACCTTACTACAAATAACTTAATTACCTTTAAAAATGATCCAACCTAATTGTACAATACTTTTTTTTCTTAAATCTATCACTAAATGGTAACACAAAAACTCTATTAAAAACTTTTTCTCCTAAATCAGTTTCTTCAGCTGTGTTAACTTCCCAACTACCACGAGGTGTAGATCAGAGTGGGTATGTACCTTTAAGAATCTTTCCAGTGAGCTAGCACGTGTATATAAATATTGAGCACGTGCAAGCAAGACTGCCATTTTGTAGAGAGCTGCATGTAGTAGTCAGTCAGTTTGTTTATATTTTATGTTGCTTTCAATCCTGATGTGTTTATATGTAATAAAGTATATAAGCGAACACCCAAGCCTCTTCGTCTTAACTAGCTACACAAGATGAGCAACATGGTGTCACAGAATGGGATCCAAAGTCAAGACCATGAGGTACAGTTAAAGTTGAAGGAATGTGTAGGAGTGGATCATCCCTACTGCTCAAACAACTCACAAAACAGGTCAGAAACAAATTCCAGGTACTAAAACTCACTTAAATGATTTTTACTCAACAAATGTAAAACAAAGCACTCAGAATGCTCAAAACAAACTTCTAGTTAAACGAAATGCCCAAAACTGCGACATATTGATAAAAATATTTGAAATAGTTACGGAAAAGTGTTTGAAACGATATCCGAATTGCTTAAAATGTATAAAACACTTTTTCACTATGTGCTACTTTTTCATATTAACTAAAGCTATTCAAAATATCAGAAGTGAGTAAAGTATTCCCAAGTTTGTGCAGTTATTTCACAAAATACAGCCATTTCAAAGAATATTTTGCAAAGTACAGTCTTTTGAAGAGTTTATTGTGCATTTGAATGTTGTTACAAGTACCTGGTGTGTGTGCATGTTCATACATAATTACAATGGCCATATTTTGCATTGTGTATAAGCATACCTTGGGGGATGACAGAAGGATTTTGGAGACCTGCTCTATTTGTATTTTATAAGAATGTTGCAGAAAATTGGAGAGTGTTTGAGCAAGAGTATGATATTTTCATACAGGCTGAATTTTTTAACAAAGACTCACTTACAAAGAAATTTATTCTGCTTAATTTAGCTGGTTCAGAAGCCATAGAAGGAGAATATTCATTTGTGTATGTGCCTACTGTCTGTGTAGTGGATGGGGAAAACCGCCATATAGTGGTGCCAGCTGAAACAAGGGAAGACCCAGAGTGCTTAAAACATAAATTTAGAGAAATGTGTAACTCCAAAATGAATATTGCAATGGAAAGGCACTTATTTTACACAAGAGATCAAAAGCCTGGTGAAACTTTTGCAGCATATTTAACTGACTTGAGAAATAAGGTTAAAATGTGCAGATTTGGTGATTTAAGAGATGAGTTGATAAAAGACAGTCTTGTGTGTGGTATTAAAGATGATGCAGTGAGAAAGATTTTGCTTTGTTGTTGCTATCAATCCTGATATTTTGTATGTAATAAAGTATATAAACGAACACCTGAGCCTCTTCTTCTTAACTAATTACACAAGATGAGCAACACCAGGGTGGGGTTATTTAAAGACTTGGGGAACGTTCAACATTTGTTCTGATGAAGTCCTGTGTGTCTGAGGATGAAAGTTTTTCACATTTAAATTAAAAATATTAACATCTTTTGTTTTTTCCTTGGTTGGTTCCTGTTCCACTGCACTTTTTCTGGTTAATAGCTCTTTTTTGTGCATTACTGTCCTGGATTTTGAGACTCCTAACAGCTTTCCCTCCTGCACTTTAATAATACCCCTCTTAAACAACACTTCTCATCCTTTTTCCCCTGACTGCCCTAATACACTGCTCTACCCCTCTCATACATCCCTTTTATATCTAAATTAAAGACATTATATATATCCTATACCATGCTCTCTGTCATGTGTTATAAACAGAACCAATCATATACCATGGTCTCTGTCATATATTATAAACAGGACCAATCCTGTACCATGGTCTCTGTCATGTTATTAAACAGAACAAATCCTATACCATGCTGTCTGTCATGTGCTATTACCACTGTCCTCCTGTACCCTGCTAATATCTGTCCTCCCCTCCTGTATAATTGTATAACGTACTTCATTATATTTCTTGACCTCTTTACAAACTTATACAGTACTAAAATCTCCATTCCTTCATAATTTTATAACCTACTTCATTATGTATCTTGAACTCCTTGCATACCTTTCTTTCTGAAATGTAAGAACATTAAACTTCATTGCAGTGTTTCCCCTTCTGCAGCATCAATCCATTTACTTCCTGAAAGATTTTAGAGCTACAAGAACTTTACAGATTTATAATTGTTGGTGTAAACACATTACTATATATTGCTGTATTGTTTGTTTCATGAGAAATGTAACTTGCTTTTCTGAGAACTGTTTCAATTTCATTTGTTAATATAAATGTACTGCGATGGAACTTTTCTTACCAGGTCTCTGCTGAAAAGTGGCTCTGACCACTTGGGCTTTCCTGGTCAAAGACAAACAAATAAATGAATAATGCAGAAACTTTCAATTAAACTAAAAGTTTTGGCATTAGGGTTGGGAATGTGATTTACTACTAGGGTGGAATGTGTATGCCAGTATTTGCAAATTAGGGTTAGAGTAAGACTTAGGAAAAGGATAAATTTATTTGTGTGCTTGTGTTCAGGTTTATGTGATGAGTGTCTGAGTTGTCTTGTATAGTTGTACTGTTAGGGAAAGCATTTTTCCTAAGGTAAGGTGCAGAGCTGGGATTAGGTACATGGGCAGGGTTAGGTTTAGGGTTAACACACATTAATAAGGTAGGGAAAAGCTAAAGATATTGGGTTCAAATGGTTTTCCAGAGTCTCAATAATATGTATAAATTCTTTTTTTAACTTTATTAATCCCAGTAAAGTGAGCAGAAGCCCATGTGTTTAACACGTATTCTTTTAAGCAGCATCTGGTTTGCTCAGTGAGTATAAGTTTTCCATTCTAGCTAAAAATCTCAGTGGTACCTACACTTTGAGCACACCCTGCCATTTTATAGCTGATTATTTGCTCCTTTTCTTTCATCACACTTGTTTATTAGCATTTTCTAATGCCAGCTCACATTTCACAAGTCTGATTTGGCAATGCAGATTGCTTGTGCTCAAAACCATGTTTCCTGACTATGTGGCATAATTGCCAAACACCATCCACATAGCCTTACATCACTGCCCACTGTGGCGGATGGTTTACTAATATTAATAAGTGTTAATGGGCGGCTAAGTCAAAAACAGCTTGATTAGTAGTAGGAGTCGAGTTGCATTTTAAGGAAATTAAGTAGAAAGATAAGTATGAATGTATAAAATCATACTCAATGTATTGTCTAACTTATAAAACTTATTTATACTTGTAAAAGCACCTTTATTGAATTAGCACGTGTGACACAGGCACATTTACATTTATACTCATAAAAGTTTAAGTAATAACAGTAAACGAAAACATAAGTGACACTAGTAAGGATTACAAGGTATAAACATCATGTTTAATAAAAATTGAATAACACAAGCAAAATACAATGCAAATCTATTAACAAATTTGAATAAAAATTAAGTAAAATAATTAAATGATTAATACCCCAACTTGAATTAAAGTAAGCTATTTATTAACTACTTTAAAATGAATAATAACATATGTATAACCACATTAATATTTTATTAACTATCTCAGTATGATTTAAAACAAGTAACTATATATGAATTGAAAATATCTCTTTATTAACTACTTTACCATGAATTAAAAATGTCTGTATTGAGCTATTCAACATGAAATAAAACAACCTACTTTTGAAATACCTTAACTACGACAGTTATGAACAGTAAGAACTATCATTCAAAAGAACCAGTGAACAAAAAGATTGTGTTAGTACATGTATTTACCTTACATGGAATGTTTCAATTAACAAAATGCTTGACTAAAGTGTATGCAGCGACTGGCACTTTTTATTTGTGTGGCGTAATTGCTGTCAGTCACAGTTGAAGTCATCTGGGAAGGCCCACATTTATGCAAATCACATGACGCAACCTGAGAATACCTACAACAGCACTTTATCACAAGGGGGGGACACTATAAGCAAATTACACCAAATAAACTTCATGCCAGAAGTCACTCTGTATTTTTTTATTTCATTAATTACGTCATTGCTTCCTCTTTGTAATCAGATTCATGACAAAAATCACATTGCATTAATAGTTTGTTGTAAAACCAGTTGACTTTATTTTATTGTACTGTTTATGTTTTTTGCATGCAAATTATTCTAGCATTATTCTAAAAAAGTCATTTGCATGCATCAGTAAATTGCTTCTTGAGGAACAAATGCTGTAGTGTGATTTAAATATCTTTATATATACAAATCACTTTATATGAGTAATGTCTTGCTGGTTATTGCATTGCTGTTTCAGAAACACTTTATTCTGGCTTAATTCCTCTCTCATATATTTCCCATGTAACTACCTTCTAAATTAATTTGAAAATGAAGATCTTTTACTACCAATGTATTTTCTTTCCCTCTGGCTGTTTTTTTCTGTTCTTGCTATAAGAATACACACATGGGTAGATGTTGTCACCAGCTGTATCAGTACTTTTACGCACACTCTGATATATTTGACAAATGGTATCAGGATCAGTAGTGTCAATTGATGCATCCGTGATGTATAAGCTTCCACATTACAGTAGAAAGGCCAGGACACTGAGCACTTCCAGAGAAACAGTTGTATAGATAACGCACAAGTACATTATAGTTTTAAACCATAACTAGATGGTGTTATATGGTACAACACCCCACATTTGAATATTCCAATAACTTACTGCATACATTAGCACTTTGTTTGGCCAATTCATTCACTTAGCAAGCAACTATCCTTTTAGAGCTTTTAATTAACTGGGCTTATGTTGGTAAGTTTTATAAATTATCCCAAGGTTTGCAAACTCATAGTTTGCATGCAAGTTGCAAGGAGACAGGACTTCTTCATTTGTGTGCGTGGGGATGGGGTAGCTTGCCACGACTTATTGAAAATTGTTGAGTCAAGCTTATTTGTTTGAGGCCCCCAACACTTTGTGGTTTACTGTAACGTGAGTCAGTTTAATGTACCAGATCTCTCTGTTGCAACTACAAAAGTACTTTACTGTGCTTATGAAATGAACAAATATAGAAGATGTAGCTGTATTAATTTCTGTCTCTGCAAAAGACTGTGCTAATGCATATATAACAGCCATTCAGACAGCAGAAAACTGGGTGCTTTTTCATAAATATTCTTAAATGACTTCATAGTTGCAATGTGATACACATTTGTTGAATTTGTCTGCTTTTTACGTACATATATTGATGTTCTTCGTGTTTCACTGTTGCAGTCATTACATTTGGATAATCCTGCTGGCAGGTTGCCCTCAGTCGGCCTGAATTCCAAAGTCTTGGGTCCTGCGTCGGCTGCTGTCGCCCCTTCCCTAACGTCAGGTCATCAGGGGTATAAAAGAAGCAGCCGATGCCATTTTCTTCAGTCTTTCTTGCCTTGCGGTGCCCGAAGCAGAAGCAGTTCGCAAGTGCCAGTTGGCCGACTCCTGAGATTTTTGTGTTCGAGTTTCAGACCCAAAGTCTTCAATAAAGCAAAGTACCCCATTGGGGAAACTTTTTTCTTGCTCCAGACCGATGTCAGAAAAAGTTAATAATTGTATTTCTTGTGGAAAGCAAATACCTCATAAGGACTTTCATTCTTACTGTATCCCTTGCCTAGGCCCTGATCACAAGGTTTCTGGTTGTCGGTTTTGTACTAGATTTAACCAACGCACTGTTAAGCGTCGGTATGATTTTGCTTTAAACTATTTTGGACGCCAGTTAAATTATCCAGAAATGTCATCGGATAGCCATCTGACTACCGGAGTTCACAAAAAATGCAAAGAAAAGGAGAAAGATAAACAACCGAGGTCCAAAACCAACGATGAAGCTTCTCCTAAGCCAGTCGCCGGTTCTCAGTGAGGCGCTTTCGCAGCCCCTAACGCCTGCTACTTCAGAGTTACAAGCCGTTACCGACTCCCATGTGGAGTCGGCTATGCTGCTGGAAACTCAAGGTACTGGAGCCTTGGACACTATTCGCTCAGATGGGTCTGGAGCCACTGAGCAGGCACCGGCTTCTGAGGGTGTATTCAGACCTAAACATCTTTACATTAAACCGACTTCAGCTTCAAAGGCAAAGACTAAAGCACCTTCTAAAGCAAAGAAACAAACTCAAGAGCCACGTGGACAGGCCTCTATGCCCAAAAAACAGATGCTCAAAATGGCAGAAGACTTGATTACCTTGATCAGGGGTTCCCATCCCCCTCCTGGTAAGAGGCCTAGGCAAGAGACTGACTATGAATCTTCAGATCAGGTTTCTATTTCTTCTGATTCCTCTTCTCATCAGGAATATTCTCTTCCCCCCTGTGAGGATTCTGATGCTGAAGAATCTATTCCTTCAGCTTCCCCACCAGAGGACTATTCTTTTGGGGAAACCTTGCATACCATGAGGGAGCATTTCCACTGGCAGAGCCAAGATTTTTCAGAATCTAAAAAGAGGCTCAGGGATTTCCTTTTACTACCTCAAAACAGGCCTCTAGCGATTCCACCTGTGTTAGACATTGTAGATTATGTGTTTTCGGACTCAGACTCCTTACTTTCAGCTCCTGTTAAGCCTGACAGATATTAGTGTTCCCGACTGTCATAAATTCCTTTTTAAAAACCCTGCTGCAGACCCAGAAACTATTTCATAGGGCCCCAAAGGAGTTAGGGCTTCCGCTGCAAAAAACCCTACCCCCTCTGACAGGGATTCCAGATCACTGGATAGATGGGGAAAAAAGGTTTGCACATCTGCTACCTTGGCTATAAGGGCCTTAAACTGTCAGTTTCATATGCTTAAATATCAGCAACATGTCATGGCATTGCTTAAACAGAAAATGTTGTTAAACTCTGAAAGTGCAGAAAACAAGGAAATGCATGATTTATTGCATGCAGTTGAACAAGTTGGAAAGCATACTTTGCAATATGGTTTTGATTCTTTGGAGGCCTCCTGCAGGGCCGCAGTTATAGGTTCTGTAATTAGGAGGCATGCTTGGTTAAAGGAACAAAATCTGCCTGATCATGTCAAAGTTAAATTATTAGATGCACCTTTACAGCATAATAATTTGTTTGGTGTTAAAGAAAATGGAGGACAAAGCTAAATCTATGCAAACTGTCAAAGATTTTTTACAAGTACAGCCACCTAGGTTTAGTAGGCACTGGCCTACCAAGAATTGGTCCTTTCCTGTGTCAGACAGACCTCAAAGGGGCAGATCCAGACGCCCTAGAGGCAGATCCCAGGCGCAAAGTTCATACAGGTCAAAGCAATGGGGTGCTTCTACCTCCAAAGTTGGAGAAGACAAATCCCAACCATACAGAAAACAGTCTGAATGACTTCCCCCTGCCTGCACCAAGCACTTATCTCCTGGCAGCACCCTTAGGGGGAAAATTAGTACTTTTTTCTCAAAATTGGCACATTATAACCCAAGACAAGTGGGTTCTAAATATAGTGTCACAAGACTACAAGTTCCATTTTCATACCCTGCCAAAGGCAAACGGCTGGCCAAATCTGCCAAAAAATCAATGGGCAGAGGCACAAAAACAAGTCTCATCCCTCATGGACATGGGGGCCATTCAACAAGTACCAGAGCAAGAGCAGGGACAAGGATTTTACTCAAGACTGTTCTTGGTAACCAGAAAGGACAAGGCCTGGAGACCAATACTGGACCTATCTATTCTGAACACATTCCTGGATATACCAAAATTCTAAATGTTGACTTTGCAGCAGCTTCTGCCCATGCTGGGCAAGAATGCTTGGCTTGTGACTTTAGACCTAAAAGAGGCATACCTGCATGTCCCAATCAGACAATCATGCAGAAGATACCTCAGACCCAAGGCTGGCTCAATGCATTACCAATTCTCTGCACTGCCCTTTGGCTTATCTACTGCACCCAGGGTCTTTACAAATTGTCTGGCACCAGTAATTGCATTCTGCAGACAAAGAGGAATACAAATATATCCTTATTTGGACGACTGTCTAATTCAAGCAGAGAACAAGGACATTCTTCTACAGTATCTGGCGTTTGTGAAAAGACTTCTAACATGCCTAGGGTACACAGTCAATGAAAATAAATCAAAACTAGTACCCACTCAAGAGATAATATTCCCGGGTGCAAGCTTATATACAACTGCCCAGATGGCTTATCTCATACCAGACAAACAAAGGCAACTGACTACCTATTTCAAAATGCTGGCAACAAAGGCCCAGTTATCTGCAAGAAAAATTCTGCAGGCTTTGGGCTTCATGGCATCCTGCATCTTACTAATTCCATATGCAAGACTGCATATGAGGAAACTACAATGGTACCTAAAAAGTGTTTGGACTCAACATTGCCACAGCCTGGAAACAATAAATGTTATGTAGTCGTATCTCGCCATTATTCTTCATATGTGGGTTTGGAGCCGACGGTCGGCTCCGACTCGGCCTATACACTAGCTCAAAAGTCTCTGATTGGCTGGGCTAAGATGGTATCCCACAATACCTTGCTCCACATCCCTAGATCTTGTTTGCCGCTTGTAGAACTCGGACGTGGTCTCGACTTGGCTTGGCTAAGTACTTGTTAAAAATAACTTCTCTTGAGAAAATTTCTGATATTATAGAATTTTTGCATAGATACAGTTGTGATAGCGTTTGTTGGCCTTTCTGCATTCTTTTGGGTGTGTTTGTGCGAGTTTTGTGGTATCCCTTCTACCCTCGGGCTAGGCCCATTTGAGTTAGAGGACCTAGTCCTCCCCTTGTGATTGTTTTTTTTTTTTAGTTTGTGGTTCTCTTTGTGCTGAGACCATTTTCATTAGAGGTCTCTCTATTGTTTGTGTGTATCAGTGACTGTGTGTTGTGCTGAGTGTTCGTTTCCCGCCCTTTCTCTGACTGACTTCTGCACCGAGAAAGTTTTTGGAGTTCTGTGTTTTATAATTATGTCGAAAGAGCAAAAAGAACATAAGCCCTCTGGCTTTAAAAAGTGTTCTAAATGTTCATACAAAATGTCTATTACAGACGAACATTCCGTCTGTGTTTATTGTCTTAGAGCCATCCACCTTCAGGAATCCTGCAGTTTCTGCCACTCCTTTAGTCCTCGGGTGCTCCAAGAAAGGAAAAACAAGTTGATACTAAAGGATCTGTTAAAACCATCTTTTGAGGAAAAGTTAGCTTCGACTCCCAGCTCCGAGTCGAAGTCTAAGTCATCTAGATCCAAGAAGAGATTGCCGGCTCCATATCTGGTCTCGGAGCCACCCTCTAAGATTTTGGTAGTGGAATCTGCTTCCTCGGCTCCACCGACCTCAGAGCCACAGGAAGTCACTGTTTTGATTGAATCCTCGACTGCTCCGATAATATTGGAACCGATTCGGAGCCGGTCTCCAAGTTTAAGACAAGCCTCTCCAGAGAAAAGGTCTGCTTCTCCATCGATTTCCTCCAAATCCTCCAGGCTTTCAGATTTGAATGTGGATAGGGTGGTGCAGCGGCTCCTGGAATCACCAAGGTTGGCAAAACTTTTTTCGGCTCTGACCCAGTCGGCTCCGGAGCCATTCCTGGTAGTCGTACCTGCTATTCCTCTTCCGAGCGCATCATTGTCTTCGGAGCCAGTAAGCTCCGCTCCAAGATATGTTCCTGTGTCGGCTCCGATACCCCAACTGGGACTCTCGGTACTGGCATCGGCTCCGACCCTGTCAGCTCCGTCCACAGGGTTTGGGACTCAAGTTTCTTCTGTCGGCGCCGAGGGGGATGACTCGGAGCACAGGTCGGTGCCGAGCCTTCCTCTGGGCACATCGGCGGCGGGGACTCGGGCCCCGGTCATGGCCTTAGATGGCGGTCGGTCCTCAGATTCAGGAGGTCCTGCCTTCGAGGCAATGCGGAGTGCGCTGGCTGGATCAGCTACCTCCCTCGGATCGGTACTTCTGTTTCCTACTACACTGGCGAGAGCTTCTGACACCCCGATATCCTAGGACAGCAGGGTGCAAGGGCCTAAGGACACCCCCGTGAGTGGTCCCCTTCTTTCTGAGGAGCCCTCATACTCTGTGCCTGAGGAACCCCCCAGGAAGAAATCTTGCAAGAGGAAGCATATAGACTCCCAAGACGAGTCCCCCACTTCAGATACTGACCTCGAGGAGTCGGAGGGGTCCCCCAAGTCTTTCTCTGAGGATGTTTCATTCTCCGAAATCCTGGAGATCTTGAAACAAAGAGGAGGCTGGCCTTCCAAACCCCCCTCCGAGGATGAGTCAGTATTCCTTAAGGCCTTTGGCGCCCAGCCTTCCACCTCCTGGGTATCCCCACCCTTTGATGAGCTGTTAGACTTAATTTGGCGAAGGGTGTGGGAGACTCCTGACTCCGTGGAGCCTGTCCCTCGACAGCCTAACAAATTCTTGTCTGCCCCCCAGGGAAAGGATTTTTTGATGAAGGGAACCCCAGTAGATGCTATGGTGGTGGCAGCCGCCACACAGAAGGAAGTTGCAGAGTCTTCCTCTACGGTCCATCCCCCGAACAAGGTGTCCAGGATGATGGACCGGTATGGCAAGCGTACCTTTTCCTCAGAGACCTTTACTCTGCGGTCACTGAATTACTTGACTCATTTCACGCGGCTCCAAAGAGATCTCCTTATGGAGGTAGGAGATACTCTCAGGGGTAATGTATCTGAGACGGTGGCTCAAGCAGTCAACGCTCAGCTTTCCACCCTTAATTCCATTGCAAACTCGTCCATGCGATTGAGTTCGTATGTGGCCGAGGGAGCTAGCAGGGCGGCTAGTTCAGGAGTGGCCTGCAGGAGGCAAGCCTGGCTACGCCTGTGTCACTTTGCGGAGGCCTTTAAGTCTTCCTTTACAGATGCCCCTTTCTACGGTTCCTCCTTGTTTGGGACCAAAGTAAAAGACACACTCACCAGGTGCGAACAAGAGGGTAAGACCTTGTCTGCCGTGGGAGTCCACTTTTCCTTACCGTCGAGACCTTATCCCAAGGCTCAGCAGGGGGTGGGGGGAGATGTGGTTCAGAAAATCACAGAGGTCGTTCCCTACCGCACAAGGTGAGACTCCCCCTTGAGGCAGAGGAGGGGGGGTCATACTCTGGAAGATGCCGCCCAGGAGGCAGAGGGGGCCCCCGCAACTCGGGGGACCGGGATTCCTTCCGCAGTTCCCCATACTCTCACTCTTTGAGGGTGTGCCCAGCTATGCTTCTCCAGAGCCAGTCGGGGGTCGGATTTCCCATTATCCGGAAGCCTGGGCAAGAATAACCCAGGTCAGATGGGTTTTAGGGATAATCGCCGGAGGTTACACCATTCCATTTCGCTCCACCCCTCCTACCCCCAAAAGGATCCCAGACGCACCACCCAGTCAAAGGGGTCAAGCAGCATCAAAGGTCTCTCAGCTGCTAGAAAAAGGAGTCATCCAACCAGTCCCCCCAGACCAGATCGGATTAGGGACTTACTCAAGATTCTTTTTGGTGCCGAAAAGCACGGGGGACCTGAGACCCATTCTGGATCTCAGCCGACTAAATCATTATGTACGCAAGTCCAAGTTCCGGATGGTCACACTGCAATCAATTCTCCCGTTATTGGGAAAGGAAGTATGGATGTGCTCCATCAACCTGAAGGATGCTTATTACCACATAAAGATGGACAAAGCATCCCGGTGTCATCTACGCTTCCGGCTGGGAGCCAGGCACTTCCAGTTTCAAGCCCTGCCCTTTGGTCTCACCACAGCCCCCAGGGTGTTCACCAAATGCATGGCAGTGGTGACGGCTCGCTTGAGGCGTCTAGGATTCCAGGTGTTTCCTTACCTGGACGACTGGCTCCTAACTGCCCCCACCAAGCGTCTACTTTGTCAAAACAGAAACACTACCATCAACATTTGTCATCAGCTAGGCATCACAATAAACTGGAAAAAATCTGCCTTGCTACCCTCACAGTGTGTCTTATTTATAGGAACAGAGTTGGATACCATTCGGATGAGAGCGTTTCTGCCTATGGAAAGGATCACGAGGTTACAACGACAGGTTCAAATGATGATGCCTTTGACATGTGTAAAGGCAAGGCTAGTGCTGCAACTACTAGGCACGATGGCATCCACTATCATGATGGTTCCATTAGCGAGGCTGCACATGCGGATATTACAGTGGCTCCTGTTCGCCCAGTGGTCTTTTCAGAGTTTGCCTCTATCCCATCCCATCTTGATCACAGACAAATGCAGACAGGACCTAAGTTGGTGGCTGTGCACCGACAATCTAGTAGTAGTAAAACTGTTCTCTTCACCCAACCCGGTAGCCACAGTGACCACGGACGCCTCCCGGATAGGGTGGGGGGGCATTATCTTGGCAGGTTGGTCCAAGGTACGTGGCAGGAACACGTGATGAACTTGCACATAAATGTCCTGGAGATGATGGCAGTGCTCCTAGCGTTGCAGGTGCTACAACATGTCCTCCCGTCCGGGACTATTGCGATACACTCGGACAACATGTCGGTAGTGTGGTATCTCAACAAACAAGAGGGAACCCGATCGTACCCACTATGCAGGGAGGCTGTCAGAGTGTGGAACTGGGCGATAGCTTCCTAAAGGACCTTGATAGCAATGCACATTCCAGGGAAAACCAATGTGATCGCAGACAAGTTAAGCAGGGCGATACTTTTGCCCTACGAGTGGTCCCTGAACCGCCAGGTGGCAGACAGCATATTCAACAAATGGGGTCAGCCTTGCTGCGGCCTGTTTGCCAGCCCTCTCAATGCAAAATGCCACGCATTCTTCTCACTGATACCCCCACTGGGGGGATATCCAAGGGACGCTCTGGCACACATTTGGCCCTCGGGTTTGCTGTATGCTTTCCCTCCATTTCCCCTTATCTCGAGGGTGATCCAGAAAGCACTATCCCTGGGAAGCAGGTTGATTCTAATCGCTCCATACTGGCCTTGGCAAGTATGGTTCCCATTTCTCCAACAGTTCACCGTGGAGCCTCCTTGGACTCTGGACCCTCGTCCAGACGTACTGACACATATGTCGGGACAGCTCTACTCCTCCCTGGAGACCCTCAGGCTGACCGCCTGGCTACTCCACTTCCGACTGTAGTCAGGTATCATGATTTTTCTCCAAACGTAGTCCATATCCTCTCACAAACCAGCCACTAGGAAGATTTATTCCAGTAAGTGGAAAAGGTTTTCCATATGGGCACAGTCTAAGGATATTGTCCCCTACACGGCTCCCATCAACTCTGTGCTGGAATTCTTATCTCAATTATTCAACCAAGGGTCAGCCCCAGCCACCATAAAAGTTCAGCTAGCGGCTATCTCTAATTATCACGTGGCATATGAACCCAGCTTAATGGCTCACAGGCTGTGTAAAGCCTTCATGAAAGGCACACTCCTCCTTCGCCCCTCGGTAGCTCAACCGGTTATGCCTTGGGACCTTAATTTTGTTCTGCAGGCTGTTACTCTTCCACCCTTCGAGCCTGTGGCTTCTTGCGATTTGAAGTTTCTGACATGGAAATTGGCCTTTCTGATAGCCATTACTTCTGCCAAAAAGGTTTCAGAGCTTCAGGCCTTGTCAGCTAAACCCCCTTATCTCATTTTCTATAAAGATAATGTCTCCCCCAGGCCGAATCCAACCTTTCTTCCAAAAGTAGTGTCATTGTCTAATATTAATCAGTCCATCGAACTGCCAGTATTCTTTCCCAATTTCTCTGACAAGGCAGAGTATCAGTTTCATACATTGGACGTTCATAGGCAACTACGCTTTTATTTACACCGGACTAAGGAATGGAGGAAATCAGATCAGCTCTTCATTTTGTTCTCGGACAATCGCTTAGGTTCGGCGGTGTCCAAAGTAACCATTTCTAGATGGATAGCGGGTTGCATCTCCTTTATTTACCAGACAGGAGGTAAGATCATACCCTTTCCAGTCAGAGCACATTCTAAGAGAGCAGTGTCTACATCCTTTCAGGCTAGGCTATCCATGGATGATATATGCGCAGCAGCAACATGGGCTTCTCCCCATACTTTTGTGTCCCATTACAAACTGGATGTGGTATCCAGGGGCAGGTCTTCCTTTGGCTCCACAGTGCTCAGGAGTATCTTCCACTGAGCCACCCAGGATATAGGTGCTAGGGATGCTGTCCCACATATGTAGAATAATGGCGATATAGGACTACATAACGTCAATTAGTTATGTACTTACCATAACGCTAGATGTATGTAGTCCATCTCGCCATATATTCTTCATTACCCACCGTCCCCCTTGCCTGAAAAATTTGGAGGATTTATAACCCTGGCTTTAGTCCCTTTAGACAACTTGTTGGACCTTGTCTATCTTGACTGTGGATGTGTGTGTGTGTGTGGATTGGACATATTGTTTTTGTTAGCAGCAAACTAGATCTGGGGATGTGGAGCAAGGTATTGTGGGATACCATCTTAGCCCAGCCAATCAGAGACTTTCGAGCTAGTGTATAGGCCGAGTCGGAGCCGACCGTTGGCTCCGAACCCACATATGAAGAATATATGGCGAGATGGACTACATACATCTAGCGTTATGGTAAGTACATAACTAATTGTTACTCTCATTCCCTGCCTGCAACAGGAGTTTCGATGGTGGGCGAAGGCTTGTCACCAGAACAAGGGACAGCCTTTCACTTTACCCCCATCCAGGCAGACACTAACAACGGATGCATCAGATTATGCCTGGGGGGCCCACATGGCAGGAAAATGCATTCAGGGCACATGGTCCTCAAACCAAATGCATCTGCATATCAATCAAAAAGAGATGCTATCTGTTCAAAATGCCCTGACAGCTTTCAAGGACCTACTTCATCCGGGACAACTACTGATAAAGACAGACAACACCACGGTCATGTGGTATATAAACAAGCAGGGGGGCACACATTCTTACTCCCTTTGCAGACTAACCATGACTTTGTGGGACGCAGCATTGAGTTACCAGGTACATCTGCAGGCACAATTCCTGCCAGGAAAGGAAAACACTCTGGCAGACGAACTAAGCAGAAACCTCATGGATCCAAATGAGTGGCAGCTGGATCCACAAGTCTTCAGCATGATAACAAGGGAATGGGGATGCCCGGACATCAATCTATTTGCCTCTCCTCACAACTACCAACTAAAGAGATTCTGCACAAGGACTTATCACAGACAAGCATGGAAAGTGGACACCTTATCTTTCAGCTGGAAAAACCTATCAGTATATGTCTTTCCCCAAAGGTCAGACAGGAGAAGCCAAAGATGATACTGATTGCCCCAGACTGGCCACGCCAGTACTGGTATCCAATCTTAAGGAACTTGTCTCAATGCCCAGCTTGGGCCTTACCTCAAATACCTCATCTACTGTCCCAGCAAAACAATCAGATCCTGCACAGCCAAATCAGTACTTTAAATCTGGCAGCATGTCGGATAATGTAGTCATACAGTTTTGTATAACACACCTCTTAGTAAAGCTGTGATGGATGTCATTTTGGAAGACAGAAGGCCTAGCACTAGAAAATGTTATGCTGGGAAATGGAAGAGATTCTGTGCTTGGAACCAGGCACAAGGAACTGATACAGCTGTACCAAATATTCCTCAGATTTTGCAATACTTAACTGAGATGCTGGACAAAGGCCTATCTTTTTCATCAATTAAAATTCATGCCTTTGCTATTTCGGCTCATTACAATACAGAACCACCAATCTTTTCTCATCCTTTATTAAAGCAGTACCTCAGAGGAGCCAAAAATTTAAGGCCCCCAAGGAGATCACCAATACCTGCATGGGACCTCAACTATGTCTTGGAAAAACTCACCCTGCCTCCTTTTGAGCCAGCTACTACTGCTGATATAAAGTTTTTATCTTGGAAAACAGCTCTGCTCCTAGCAATAACTTTTGCGAGACGAGTTTCAGAGCTACAGGCACTCATGGCTGTGGAACCTTTCATCATTTTTTATCCAGACAGGGTCTCAATGAGGACAAACCCAACATTTATGCCTAAGGTGGTGTCCAGTGTGGCTCTTAACCAAACTATCCATCTGCCAAGTTTTTATCCAAATCCACAGAACAAGGGGGAGAGAATTCTGCATTCTTTGGACGTACACAGACAACTTAGATTCTACTTGGACAGAACCAAAGTTTTCAGACAGACAAAGCAATTACTAGTGGCATATGCTGCAGGATCACAAGGAAAGGCTATCTCAAATCAGACAATTTCAAAGTGGATAGGCCACTGCATTCGTTTCTGCTATTTACAACATGGCAAGCCAGTGCCTAAGGGCATTAGGCTACATTCCACCATAGCTGCAGCCACTTCAGCAGCCTTTCTCAGGGAGGTACCAACCAAAGACATTTTAGAGGCTGCTACTTGGAGTTTACAAAGCACTATCATCTGCCACTCTACTCTAAATCCAGGGCAGGCTTTGCCACT